>NC_079220.1:5790253-5809987 GCF_029633865.1 Lampris incognitus
CTGAGGTGCACGTATGCGAGAGAACGGGGGAGTGCACGGCTCCCCGCTCCTGTCTTCAGCCTTCCGTCGCCTTTTAATCTGAATCATCTATCACTCTCTCACACAGCACCTCCTCCCCCCCTCCCCTCCCCCGCCCCGCGTGCATCGCCGCAATCCCCTCGTTTTTCTCCCTTTTCACCTCTAGCTCCCTCGCTCTCTCTCAAACCTGCACCACCTCCTCTCTCGCTCCCTCTCTCCCTTTTCAGCCCCGATTGTCTGTCCGTCAAAGCCTGCACACACACACACACACACACACACACACACACACACACACACCCACCCTTACATACACTCTCATGTCAATACACTTGCCTAAATAGGCTAACGCATGTTGGCACCAGTGGCGGCTGGCCAGTACAGGGCGCTGGGGCGCCGCCCCCCCTCAAACATCAAGAGATGAAAATCTACTTAAACGTGTTAAATACAATGTAGCGATATAATGCACATAAATATGAAATAGAAGTGTTTTCAGTCTGTGAGCGCCTGTCGGCAGCATTAAATATTGGTTCCAAATGGTGATGGGTTGGTTCCTGTCTGAATACATGTACTTCCTGTCTGAATACATATACTTCCTGTCTGAATACATACACTTCCTGTCTGAATACATATACTTCCTGTCTGAATACATATACTTCCTGGGTGAGGGGCGCCGGCATACCTCCTGTCTGAATACATATACTTCCTGTCTGAATACATACACTTCCTGTCTGAATACATATACTTCCTGTCTGAATACATATACTTCCTGTCTGAATACATATACTTCCTGGGTGAGGGGCACCGTCATACTTCCTGTCTGAATACATATACTTCCTGTCTGAATACATACACTTCCTGTCTGAATACATATACTTCCTGTCTGAATACATACACTTCCTGGGTGAGGGGCGCCGGCCAACCCATACCTTATGTAAGCCGTCGAACTTGTGGCGAGCAGGTGACCTGAGGCTGCTGTCTGATTGGTTTCTTCAGGTTTTCCAGGGGGGGGGGCGCAGTTCTGTGCCGCCCCAGACCCTCCCACTTTTATCGGCAGCGAATTTGCCTTGTTTTAACGTTTTTTTGATCTAATGTGATTGGACAATTCTCGTGGCTGTCAATCATGTTCACACCCACCGCCGCCACGCCTCGTCTCGACTGTCAATCATCCACCGCCCATGAACCCTGATAAAATCTATAGGCTACATTGTCCCTTCTTAACAACTCTGTGACTGTGTGGACACTAAAGCAGCTGTCGGGTGTGCTGCACCAAGGTAAACTGTGCCCCCCCCCCCAAACATTTTTCAGCACCAGCCGCCACTGGTTGGCACACTAACAAATATCTGCCAGCTAACTGTATCGCCGCTGATCTTTAAAGAAGGTGTGCAGGTACTGTGACGTCATCACTTTTTTTCCTTTAAAAGACGCCCCCATCCCTGCCTCTGCAGCCGCCGGCCGTTAGATACTATGCAGATGGGCCAGATCAGTCTACCGGGTGGAAATACGGCGTATTCAGATCTGCCCCCTGTATTTAAATTCAAACCAATTTATATTCATACCAGCCATCCAATGCTGGCCCTGCCCCTCGGTCTCCACGGCAACTCGTGCAAAACGGTGGTCAGAGGGCACAGTGATTGGTGGCTTTAATCGTCCTTCACGTATGCCAAGCTTGCATGTGCAATGTGTGCAAATGGGGGGGTGGGGGTGGGGGGGGGGCATCGGGATCAGTGTCTTGCCAACACAAACACACACAATGTGTAAAATAAAAAAGCACAAAAGCCTAGCAGACGTCGTCCACAGCAGGTATATGCGGCACGGCGGATATACCTGCTATGCTAGGTGGCACGGGGGTTAGCGCTGTCGCCTCACAGCAAGGAGGTCCTGGGTTCGAACCCCGGGGTTGTCCAACCTCGGGGGGTCATCCCAGGTCGCCCTCTGTGTGGAGTTCGCATGTTCTCCCCGTGTCTGCGGTGGGGTTTCTCCGGGTGCGCCGGTTTCCCCCGCCATTAGGGTTAATACTACCGTCTGTGCCCCTGAGCAAGGCATTAGGAAGGAATAACTGGAGCTGGTTCTTGTAAATGAACGCATGCACGTACACACTGCTTAGACTGAACGTCCTGTCGCCCCCCCCCCCCAACGCAAGCCCCCTCTGTGGCCACCCCAGGAAAGTGGCACAGGCGGCCCTGGAACCTTCACATTGTTCTGTGAAGTGGAGGGACAATGGAGGCACGGGGGTGTGGGGGGGGGGGAAACAACCAGGGGGGAAAGACATAAATGAAGACGGGGGGGGGGAGGGGGGTTGGGGTTGGACGGCAGGAAGACAGGAAAAAGGTGAACTTTGTAACTGCTCGTCCAGCTGTCAGCTGAAGGGTAGCCATGGGTAGTCTGAACGAAAGCTACGCCATTCTAATAATGGCCACTAGGGGCGCTCAAGGCAAAGTAGGCGTAAAACTAATGGGAGTCAATGGGTGAACCGCAATCGGCTCGTTGCACAACTGTAGTCCACCGACTTCCGGTTTCTGCTGCAGCGGCCAGCCCAGTTTCCTGTCTGTCGGCGTGTGCTGTTGACAATGGCACATTTTCCGCGATGCCTGCAGGATTCAGCGCGGATAAATGTCCACCACACGCACACAACTGTCCACACACATCCACCTGCACCGACCAGCACACGGGGGGCCAGTTTCAACTACGAATCACAACTACGTCACACAACTATGAATCACAACTACGAATCACAACTACGTCACACAACTACGAATCACAACTATGAATCACAACTACGTCACACAACTATGAATCACAACTACGTCATACAACTACGTCACACAACTATCAATCACAACTACGTCACACACAACTACGAATCACAACTACGTCATACAACTACGAATCACAACTACGTCACACAACTACGAATCACAACTACGTCACACAACTATGAATCACAACTACATCACACAACTACGAATCACAACTATGTCACACAACTACGTCACACAACTACGAATCACAACTATGAATCACAACTACGTCATACAACTACGTCACAAAACTACGAATCACAACTATGAATCACAACTACGTCACACAACTACGAATCACAACTATGAATCACAACTACCTCACACAACTATGAATCCCAACTACGTCACACAACTATGAATCACAACTACGTCACACAACTACGAATCCCAACTACGTAATAAAACTACGAATCACAACTATGAATCACAACTACGTCATACAACTACGAATCACAACTACGTCATACAACTATGTCACACAACTACGAATCACAACTACCTCCACAATGATGAGGATGAGGATACCCATCCTGAGGATGAGGATGAGGAGCCTCATCCTCATCATTGTGGACGTAGCTTGACGTGTACAACTTGAGAGGTGTCCCCCCGTGTGCTGGTAGGTGCGGGTGGATGTGTGTGGACAGTTGTGGACATTTATCCGTGGTGAATCTCGCCACGGTCAACAGCGCACGCCGACAGACAGGAAACTGGTGTGACCGCTGCAGCAGAAACCGGAAGTCAGTGGACTACAGTTCTGTAGAGAGTCGAGTTCCAAGAATTATGTTTTCATATTTGCTCATTTCCATAAAGCCTACATCCTCAAATGCATCTGACTCCTGTTTTTAGAAGGCGGCGCTTTATTCTCTTCTTCTACGACGGAGGTGACTGCGTGACACGTGTCCTGGTGAACCGGCACAGCCAGTCGGTGTCGTGCAGCCTTCCGGCGGCGGAAGATGACGCCTAACAAAATGTTCGAATCTGGATCTGTTTGGACCACCAGATGCAGACGCCTGTAGGTGACGAAGACGATCCTCTAAGGAGTCCATGTTGGACCAGGGCGGAAGACAGGCGGCGGTATTTTGAAACCGTGTATGTGGCTGAATCAAAAACATTGCCCCACATTGATCACCCTGAATATTGTGGGGCATCTGTGTGCATGTAAATGTACTGACACCCTGTGTTCTCTCTCTCTCTCTCTCTCTCTCTCTCTCCCTCTCTCCCTTTCACTCACTTGCTCTCTCTCTCTCTCTCTCTCTCTTGCTCGTTCTCTCACTCCCTTGCTCTCTCTCTCTCTCTCTCTCTCTCTCTCTCTCTCTCTCTCTCTCTCTCTCTCTCTCTCTCTCTCTCTCTCTCCCTTGCTCTCTCTCTCTCTCTCTCTCTCTCTCTCTCTCTCTCTCTCTCTCTCTCCCTTTCACTCACTTGCTCTCTCACTCCCTTGCTCTCTCTCTCTCTCTCTCTCTCTCTCTCTCCCTTTCACTCACTTGCTCTCTCACTCTCTTGCTCTCTCTCTCACTCTCTTGCTCGTTCTCTCACTCCCTTGCTCTCTCTCTCTCCCTTGCTCTCTCTCTCTCTCCCTTTCACTCACTTGCTCTCTCACTCTCTTGCTGTCTCTTACTCCCTCACTCTCTCTCACTCTCTTGCTCGTTCTCTCACTCCCTCGCACACTCTCGTTCTCTCTCTCACTCCCTTGCTATCTCTCACACACTCTCTCACTCTCGTCTCTCTCTCTCACTCTCTTGCCGTCTCTCTCATACTCTTGCTCCCTTACTCCCTCACTCTCTTGTTCTCTCTCTCACTCTCTTGCTCGTTCTCTCACTCCCTCGCACTCTCTTGTTCTCTCTCTCACTCTCTCGCTCCCTTGCTCCCTCTCACACACTCTCTCACTCTCTCGTCTCTCTCACTCTCTTGCTGTCTCTCTCATACTCTTGCTCCCTTACTCCCTCACTCTCTTGTTCTCTCACTCCCTTGCTCCCTCTCACTCTCTCACTCTCTCTCACTTGCTTGCCCTCTCTCTCACTCCCTCTATTTCACTCACTCTCTTGCTCTCTCACACACTTGCCGTCTCTTTCACTCCCTCACTCTCTTGCTCTCTCTCTCACTCTTGCTCGCTCTCTCACTCTCACTTTTTATCACTCATCTACTCGCTCCCTCTCTTGCTCTCTCACACTCTCTCACTCTTACCCTTTCTCTCCTACTCTCTCACTCTTACTCTCTCTTTCCTGCTCTCTCTCTCTCTCTCTGTCAGGGTGTAAACGAGGGGACTGCAGCACTCGCTAAACGTTCCTATAACCAAGACATAATGGCCAGGAATGGCGGTACGTGTAGCGGGCCTTATTTCCAGCTGAGATGGAAAACCCAAGCGTGAGTTGGGGAGCAGCTCCCACGGTGTTCTGATGGAATCCGACGTGCTTTCGCCCTCAGGAAGCAAAAATCCACTGCGGCACCAGGCATGCAGGCCCGCCGCACAGCCATTGTCAGAGGAAAAACCTCCACCGCTGCCCTTTTGTTACAGAGCTGCACAGACCAGCCGGCATCCTGTGGCGCCCGTGTGTGTGTGTGTGTGTGTGTGTGTGTGTGTGTGTTTCACAGTGTGAATGACAAAGAGGAGAATGAGCGAATGGCGTGTAGATATACATGAGAAGCAGAGAGGGAGGAGAGTGACGGCGGGTGGGGGAGAGAGGGGAGAGAGGGGAGAGAGAAAGGTGGAAGCAGAATGACGGACAGGCCAGCAGAGTGGGAGGTGGCCGTAAGGTGACGGCAGAAGGTCGTCTATGGCCTCTGGGAGCGTGGTGGTCAATCGCATTGCCTACCGATACGGGGATCTCTGGTTCGAATTCCCGTGCTACCTCCGGCTGGGTTGGGCATCCCTACAGACACAGCTGACTCTGTGCAGAACTGTAGTCCACTGACTTCCGGTTTCTGCTGCAGCGATCAGACCAGTTTCCTGTCTGTCGGCGTGTGCTGTTGACAGTGGCATATTTTTGGCGGCACCTGCAGGATTTACCACGGATACATGTCCGCCATGTGCACACAACTGTCCACACACTTTCACCTGCACCTACCAGCACACGGGGGGGGGGGGGGGGGTTCAAGTTGTACATATCAAGTTACGGCCACAATTCTGTCCGTTCGTCCGTCCCAGATGGAGTGATGGCACTTGGGCGGTCCACTCCTGTTTGCCAGATCTGGACCAGAACCGAGCCATAGCAACGCCGCATGTGCCGCATATTTGCCAAAGGTGGTCCATATTTGTGTTGTGATATTTGGGCCATATTCACCATTTACCACACGGGGCCACTTCAGGGTCACATCCAGATCACATGTTGCCCAGAGCACCGCGTCTTTGCCACAAAAGGCCCGCATGTGATTTGGCATATTTGGGCCATATTTGCTGTTATACATGTGGACCACTTCAGGCTCACATCCATTTTGTCAGGGCCAGAAGAAGGCCGCCAGTGCCGCATCACTGCCTGAAGTGGCCCACATCCGGATGCTATCTGGGAAGCTGGATGTGGGTATGTGTCCTGGTCGCTGCACTAGCGCCTCCTCTGGTCGGTCGGGGCACCTTGTCGGGGGGGACAGGGGGGAAGAGCGTGATCCTCCCACGCGCTACGTCCCCCCTGGCGAAACTCCTCACTGTCAGGTGAAAAGAAGCGGCTGGTGACTCCACATGTATGGGAGGAGGCATGTGGTAGTCTGCAGCCCTCCCCGGCTCGGCAGGGGGGGGGGTGGAGCAGCGACCGGGACGGCTCAGAAGAGTGGGGTAATTGGCCGGGTACAATTGGGGAGAAAAAGAGTGGGGGGAGGGGGGGGGGTGGTACTTTGACTTTACACCTGACTGGAAGGAAACTCCGTGACCGAGGCCAGAAGTACGGGCCTGCAGCTGATATGAAAGAACGTTTCCTTCAATTTCCAAAATAAAAAGGGAACCTTCGTCATCACAACAGTCATATCCAATCGATGAAGACTACTGAGAAGGGAAGAAGTGATGCTTTTGCAGCGGCTGCAGTTTCCGTGTCAGGTCTGTACGTCCCAACGTGCTGACCGGAGAGGTTTTGCTGTCGTTCCTATGGGTTTGTTTGTTAGGAGCGTTCGTTGTGTGTCCTTAAAGTGTGTGTTGTTATTGTAAAGCCCGACAACCACCGAAACTCTCCACACCTAACGAAACAGACTGAGATAGGGGCCCTGAGAGGACCTCTCACCGCACTTGGAAAGAGGGATTTTACCCCTTTCTTTTCATCTTGGAAGTATTCCTGTTATCCATTAATAGAACCCAACTTCTCTCTCACTCCGCTTCTCACTCCACGTCTAACTCCACTTCTCACTCCACTTCTCACTCCACATCTCAATTCACTTCTCACTCCACGTCTCACTTCACTTCTCACTCCACTCCTCACTCCACATCTCACTCCGCTTCTCACTCCCCTTCTCACTCCACGTCTCACTTCACTTCTCACTCCACATCTCACTTCACTTCTCACTCCACTTCTCACACCGCTTCTCACTTCACTTCTCACTCCTTCTCACTCCACTTCACTCCCCGTCTCACTTCACTTCTCACTCAACTTCTCACTCCACATCTCACTTCACTTCTCCCACCACTTCTCACTCCACTTCTCACTTCACTTCTCACTCCTTCTCACTCCACTTCTCACTCCACATCTCACTTCACTTCTCACTCCACTTCTCACACCGCTTCTCACTCCACTTCTCACTCCACTTCTCACTTCACTTCTCACTCCACTTCTCAGGGACTTTAGCTCCTCCCCTTTCTCCATCTCACGCCACCTCCATTCTCACCTTTCTCTCCAAATCGACCTCCACTCATGTGCCCACCCCCCAACACACACACACAAACACACACACACACACACAGACACACACACACACACACACACTTTACTGCCTTTGCTGTGGGCTGCTGGGATTGACAGGGGGGGTTGGGACTGTGAGTATATGTGTGTGTGTGTTTGTGGGTGTGTGTGAGTGTTGCAGTGCAGGGGGGGTTGGGACAGTGTGTGTGTGAGTGAGACAGTTTGTGTACGTGTGAATGTTGCAGTGCAGGGGGTTGGGACAGTGTGTGTATGTGTGTGTGTGTGTGTGTGTGTGTGTGTGTGTGTGTGTGTGTGTGTGTGTGTGTGTGTGAATGTTGCAGTGCAGGGGGTTGGGACAGTGTGTGTGTGTGTGTGTGTGTGTGTGTGTGTGTGTGTGTGTGTGTGTGTGTGTGTGTGTGTGTGTGTGTGTGAATGTTCCAGTGCAGGGGGATGGGAGTGTGTATCATGGCATGCTGCCAGTCTCTCAGTCTCTCATTACCACTCTGTGTGAGTATGTGTGTGTGTGTGTGTGTGTGTGTGTGTGTGTGTGTGTGTGTGTATCAGAGAGAGAGTGTGTAGCAGGGTCCAGCCAGCGTGACGGGCGTTACCGTAGCAACACCAGAGCAGGTTCCAGATGCAATGCATCATTTTTCTACAGGACGGTGCATGTGTGTGCATAAACACACATAGACACACACACAGACACACACACACACAGACACACACACACACACACAGACACACACACACACCCTAAATTGGCAGAAGACTCTTGGTGTTCCACGCAGATTAGTTTTATCACCGACCTCTCCTTTAAATATTCATCCCCTCTTCCCTTCTTCCTCTCTGCTCTGAGATGGACGATTGGCTACCCTGATCCAGCAATCATCCAGGGCTCACCCCTAACCCCCCCTCCCCCTCCCCCACCGCCCCCACACACAGACACACACACACACACAGTCCCGTCAACTTAACATGACCACACAGGATATCCATCATACCAGCTCCCTCTCCACCCATTTCCATCCCTCTGCCACGTTTCTCTTCATCTATCCTCTCGTTTCTGTTTATTCATCCACCCATCCGACTCATCTGCCCCTCCCTCTCTGTTCCGCTATCATTACCTGCCTCTCTTCCCTCCCCGAGCTCTGTGCTCTCTCTCTTCCATCATCCCTCCCTCCCTCAAGCTTTCCCTGCAGTTCCCCCCTCCCTTCATCTCTCCATCCCTTCCTCTATGACCCTCCCTTCATCTCTCCATCCCTTCCTCTATGATCCTCCCTTCATCTCTCCATCCCTTCCTCTACGACCCTCCCTTCATCTCTCCATCCCTTCCTCTATGATCCTCCCTTCATCTCTCCATCCCTTCCTCTATGACCCTCCCTTCATCTCTCCATCCCTTCCTCTATGACCCTCCCTTCATCTCTCCATCCCTTCCTCTACGACCCTCCCTTCATCTCTCCATCCCCTCCTCTATGACCCTACCTTCATCTCTCCATCCCTTCCTCTATGACCCTCCCTTCATCTCTCCATCCCTTCCTCTACGACCCTCCCTTCATCTCTCCATCCCCTCCTCTATGACCCTACCTTCATCCCTTGACCCTCCCTTCATCTCTCATCCCTTCGTCTATGACCCTCCCTTCATCTCTCCATCCCTTCGTCTATGACCCTCCCTTCATCTCTCCATCCCTTCCTCTATGACCTCCCCTCGTCGCTCCATACCCTCCTCTATGACCCTCCCTTCACCTCTCCATCCCCTCCCTTCATCTCTCCATCCCCTCCTCTATGACCTCCCCTCGTCGCTCCATCCCCTCCTCTATGACCCTCCCTTCATCTCTCCATCCCCTCCCTTCATCTCTCCATCCCCTCCTCTATGACCTCCCCTCGTCGCTCCATACCCTCCTCTATGACCCTCCCTTCATCTCTCCATCCCCTCCTCTATGACCCTCGCTTCATCTCTCCAACTCCTCCTCTATGACCCTCCCTTCATCTCTCCATCCCCTCCTCTATGACCCTCTCTTCATCTCTCCATCCCCTCCTCTATGACCCTCCCTTCATCTCTCCATCCCCTCCTCTATGACCCTCCCTTCACCTCTCCATCCCCTCCTCTATGACTCTCCCTTCATCTCTCCATCCCTTCCTCTATGACCCTTCCTTCATCTCTCCATCCCCTCCATTCACCTCTCCATCCCCTCCTTTATGACCCTCTAGCCATTCAATTTAACCGTTAACCTGCCTTGTTCTTATCTATCCATCTTTCACCCCACCCACCCATCCATCCATCCACCCATCCTCAACTCTGACACTCATCAAGGGCCGTTTGTCTGTGATGAACCCCAGTTATTCACACCATTAGGCTCCGTACATTTGCGTGTCTGCAGAGTTTGTGTGAAGGCTTACGTGTGTTTACATGCGTCGGGGTGTGTGCGTCTTCAGGTGGACCAGTCCGTGCATGTGTGTCTTTGTGTGTACGCATCGAGTTTCTGCTATGACTTATTCATAACAGCGTAGGGTTGCAGTCAGTCCTAAACACACACACACACACACACACACACTGCACACAGGTCAACAAGGACTTAACTCATATACAAAGAGACTTGTTCTGGAGTATTAAACAGTTAAGTACATACAAATGTGTTATTTTCTATCTATTTAAGAGTGTAGTTGTGTGTTGGTTTCAGTGTGCGTGGTTTTTAATTTTGCAGTAAGCGAACCTTAATTATGCTAATCCCACTACTCGCCTGTGTCTGGAACAAAATGATCATAGTCAAAAAGACTTAACAGTTTCCATCCATTATCCAAGCTGCTTATCCCAACCAGGGCCGGAGCCGATCCCAGCAGGTACTGGGCGGCAGGCGGGGAGACATCCTGGACAGCCCCCCCCCCACACACACACACACTTTCACACCTAGGGGCAGTTTAGTACGGCCGAGTCACCTGACCTACATGTCTTTGGGGTGTGGAGGAAACCCACGCAGACACGGGGAGAACATGCAAACTCCACACAGAGGACGACCCGGGACGACCCCCAAGGTCGGACTACCCCGGGGCTCGAACCCGGAACCTTCTCGCTGCGCCACCGTGCCGCCGACTTGACAGTGTTCTCCAATAAAATGAAACAGAAGTGGTTTTCACACAATCTTATTTCTCAAAAGATGCACTCCGAACAACGCTCAAAAGTCTCAGAAGAGGGGGGCGTCCGGGCGGCGCGGCGGTCTATTCCGTTGCCTCACAACACGGGGATCGCCGGTTCGAATCCCCGTGTTGCCTCCGGCTTGGTCAGGCGCCCCTACAGACACAATTGGCCGTGTCCGCGGGTGGGAAGCTGGGTGTGGGTATGTGTCCTGGTCGCTGCACTAGCGCCTCCTCTGGTCAGTCTGGGCACATGTTCGGGGGGAGGGGGTAACTGGGGGGGAATAGCGCGATCTACCCACGCGCTACGTCCCCCCTGGCGAAACTCCTCCCTGTCAGGGGAAAAGAAGCGGCTGGCGACTCCACATGTATGGGAGGAGGCCTGTGGTAGTCTGCAGCCCTCCCCGGATCGGCAGAGGGGGTGGAGCAGCGACGGCTAGGAAGAGTGGGGGTAATTGGACGGGGGTAACTGAGGAGGAAAAAGAGGGGAACCCCCCCACCCCCCAAAACAGGTCTATAGAACATCACTGACCATGGGCTGTATGTTGCCGTCTGTCAGAATTAACCCTGTGGGAGGCGCGGAGGCCTGTATTTATAGCACTGCTTTTCCCTTCTTCATTTTTTCAAAAGAGGAACCAAGCCGTTTATAAATATGATCCGTGTGAACGCAGGGAGCCGAGCGTGCCTCCCGAGCCCAGAGCTACAAATGCTGAAGGTTAAAAATATGCCGGCTTTCGGGAAACGGCGTGCCGGTTCACTCGGGTTTCTGATTAATTGCATAGCAACAGCAGTCTGTCCAGCCGCCAGCTCTCCCCGCCTGCTATTTCGATGTACCGGGGGGGACGCAGTGCCCTTAGAAGCCACAGTGTGACACCCAGAGGCCGAAACTTCACTTTGCATACACGCACAGGTTATTCGGCAGCCGCGCTGCAGAGCACACGGAATTAATTACGCTTCCTTTATTAAGCCATCCATTATCCCAACCGCTTACCCCGCTCTCAGGGTGGCGGGGATGCTGGAGCCTGTCCCGGCAGTCACTGGGCGGCAGGCGGGGAGACACCCTGGACAGGCCGCCAGGCCATCACAGGGTCCACACACACACACACACATATTCACACCTAGGGACAATTTAGTACTGCTGATTCACCTGACCTGCATGTCTTTGGACTGTGGGAGGAAACCGGAGCCCCCAGAGGAAACCCACGCAGACACGGGGAGAACATGCAAACGCCACACAAAGGACGACCTGGGGTGACCCCCAAGGTTGGACTACCCCGGGGCTCGAACCCAGCACCTTCTTGCTGCGAGGCGACAGTGCTAACCACTGCGCCGTCTTTTATTAACCCCCTTGGGGAAATTAATTGACTGCACCTTAACCCTCCTAGCTGTGATCTCTGTAGCTAGGAGCAGCGGGCTGCCGCCTTCATGCAGCACCCGCAGACCGACTCCAGTTCTTTTCCCACTGCCTTGCTCAGGGGCACAGGCAGGAGTATTAACCCTATCATCCATGTCTTTCTGATGGCGGGGGAAACCAGAGAACCCGGAGAAAACCCGCCACAGACACGGGGAGAACATGCAAACTCCACACAGAAATGACCTGGGATGACCCCAAGGTTGGACAACCCCGGGGCTCGAACCCAGGACCTTCTTGCTGTGAGGCAACAGCACCACCGTGCCGCCCAATATGGCTTCCATTGAAAATTGGTGCTGTCAAATCCCATCTTTGCCGTCTTTTATACCATACATACATTGTGTAACACTGTGGTAATGACTGTTCCGTCACCGCTGGTGGTTTTTCCGGATTCACACACACAGCTATCTATCTGTTCAGATTTATGGATAGGTCTTGACGCATGCTCAATAATCCAGGTAAGGAAATCACAGAGAGTTGAATCAGTTCATCTGGGCACAGAGTTTATAGAGAGAAACGTTTCACCGCTCATCTAAGTGGCCTCTTCAGTCTAAGGTGACTGCAGGTGTCCCCACCCTTATCAACAATACAGCGGCATAACAATCCAACTCAACGATCGGTTTCATATGCAAACACGGGTGTGACCATTGACTAGAGTTACAATGGCCATGGAGATGCCACGGCGATGCAGGGGTTAGCGCGGTCGCCTCCCAGCAAGCAGGTCCTGGTTTCGAATCCTGGGGTTGACCATCCTTGGGGGTCGTCCCAGGTCATCCTCTGTGTGGAGTTTGCATGTTCTCTGCTCCGGTTTCCTCCCACAGTCCAAAGACATGTAGGGCAGGTGAATCGGCCGTACTACATTGTCCCTAGGTGTGAATGTGTGGGCCCTGTGATGGCCTGGCGACCTGTCCAGGGTGTCTCCCCGCCTGCCGCCCAACGACTGCTGGGATAGGCTCCAGCATCCCGTGACCCTATTTGGGATAAGCGGCTTGGATCATGGATGGACGGATGGACGGACAATGGCCATGTGTACTATTAGAAAGAAGAAAGAAAGAAAGCCAATTTATTCTGTCATTGTAGGTTACAATGACATTTGTCTTCTGCATTTAACCCGTCCTGTTGTATAGGAGCGGTGGGCAGCTGCAGCACCTGGGGACCAACTCCAGTTCTTCGTTCTACTGCCTTGGTCAGGGACAGAGGCAGGAGTAGTATCCCTATCACAGCATTGTAAGATGACGACAGTTGTACCGACTCTCTCCATCCACCGGAGCACAAACTAGGAGTCATCAGGACGCTGGACCACCGAGCTGACAGCGTCCCCTCCGACACAGCGGCCGGGGAAGGGGAGAAATCCCACATTAAACAGGCCCTGGTGAAGTGTGGTTATCCTAACTGGGCGTTTGTCAAAGCCGGGAAGACGCCCAAACAGTGCACCAGCCGATCGAAGAGAGGAGAAGGACACCAGCTTTCTAAGTGTAAACCAGTGGTGATTCTGTATGTGGCGGGAGTGTCGGAAAAGCCGGGATGCGTATTTTCCAAACACCGCGTCTCGGTTGCTTTCAAACCCCAAAACACGCCGCGCCAGAAGCTGGTCCACCCCAAGGATCGGGTTCCCCCGGCACAACCAGAGCAATATAGTGAACGCTGTGAAGTGACAGGAGGGTTGCCGTGACTTGTACACCGGCGAAACCAAACAGAGGCTGGCCAAGAGGATGGCACAACACAGGAGAGCTAACACGCCGGACCAGGACTCCACCTTCTACACCATCTACAGGCCAGGGGCCACTCCTTCAAGGATGAGGAGGTGCACATCTTTGATAGGGAGGAACGCTGGTTTGAACGGGGAGTCAAAGAGGCCATCTATGTGAAGAGGGAACGACCATCCCTGAAACGAGGGGGGGGGGGTGTTGTCACCATCTTACAACCATCCCTGAAACGAGAGGGGGGGGTGTTGTCACTATCTTACAACCATCCCTGAAACGAGAGGGGGGGGGGTGTTGTCACTATCTTACAACCATCCCTGAAACGAGAGGGGGGGGGGTGTTGTCACTATCTTACAATGCTGTGATTGCAACCATTTCCCAATCCTCTGTGAATAGTACACAGGGCCATTGTGACGCTAATCAACGGTCACACCCATATCTGCATATGAAACGGACGGTTGTTTTCGGTTGTTAAGCCCCTGTATTGTTTATAAGGTGGGGGGGGATCCCTGCAGTCAGCTGAGACTAAAGAGGTCACTTAGATCAGCGTTGCCCAACCCGGTCCTCAAGGACCCCCCTATCCTGCAGATTTTCATCGTAACCCTGCACAGGTGGCCCCGCTTGTACTTACTCGACCAATCATCTCACAGCACCTCATTATGCAAGGTGCGCAACATCCGGCATAATTCATTGCTGATTGATTGAATAACTACAAACAGGTACCGATTCAGGGTTGCAAAGAGAACCTGCAGGATAGCGGTTCCTTGAGGACTGGGTTGGGAAACGCTGACTTAGACGAGCGATGAAATATTTCTCTCTCGATAAACGCTGTGTGCAGACGGACCGATTCAGCTTGCTGTGATTTATGGGTATGGTTTGTTCACACATGATAGGCCTTGTCTGGTGTCCCCCCCCCCCCCCCCCGGCAGGACGTCTTTTATTTCATTTTGGACTACAGCGTCTCCGTCTCTAATGCTATAATCTTATTTATTGATTTACTATTTCAGCATTCTGGATTTTGCACATGTGTGCCGCACAGCTGGCTATTCATTTCCTCCTCTGTGCCCCGTCTGAGCAGCAGCTCGCTTATTTATAGTCGGGTCCGCTTTCCAGACATTTTTAAATATACTCTCACGTTTCCCGGTTAACAAACGAATCTCCAGACAAAAGCCCCTTGTTAGAAAGCTGCAGGCACCGCGTGACTGGTTCCCTCGCTCTCATCCGAGTGTCTCACGTCGGACCGATTCGGCAATCTTACGTCTTTTGTACGAACGATCGTCTTTCCGGATCGTCAGAAAAAAAATCTCATTCGGTCTCGAGTCTGCAGATAGACTCTGTGCATAACTGTAGTCCACTGACTTCCGGTTTCTACGGCAGCGGTCACACCAGTTTCCTGGTATGAAGTTGTATCGTGAAACTCCCCCCCCCCCCCCCCCGTGTGCCGGTAGGTGCAGGTGAAAGTGTGTGGACGGTTGTGTGCATGTGGTCGACATTTATCCGTGGTAAATCTTGCAGGCACCGCGGGAAATACGCCACGCCGACAAACAGGAAACTGGGGTGACCGCTGCAGAAGGCACCGGAAGTCACTACAGTTGTGCATAGAATGGATTGCCGATCCGACTTTTCCAAAACGGCGTCTCCGGCTGGCGTTCACCCGTGACCCCCCGACACGGGAAATGGTGGGAATACTTTCAAGCGGGGCGTGAAAATGGGGTTTAATTCAGTTCGCCCGGGAAGACGAGAGACAACGCCGGCTGGAAGACTGAAAGGAAACAACAAGTCTTTTATCTCCGGGTGGGCCGGCTGTTGGGTCTGTGTGCTCTTGTTTTATCTTTGGCGAGGCGGTGACTGTGTGTGTGAGCGAGCTAATTGCCAGCGGTTGTTTGCTGCAGAACCACATGCTGGTTTTTTTTTTTTTTACAACACTCTTCTCTTCACCTTTCTACCTCCCCTCCCACTTCCTCCTCTGTCGTTCCACGTCTTTCCCATTGTTGTCTCTCTTTGGACGCCGGAAGGACCGAAGGACAACAAAACAAAGTGACCCACTGTGATGTCACAGTAACGCGGTCGTTCGCTGTCCCAAACCCAATGCCGTCATTCCATATGGGAAAATAAAGGCGTGTTAAGGAACATCTGCGAGTGACACGAGGGAAAAGCCTGATTTTTTCTTCCTCCGTCAGTAAATTGCTCTCTTTTGACAGCACGTAACTTTTGAAGCAGTAATTTAATCACACGGAGGCCAATGTGATTGTAACGGTCTACAGTCTTACTTTAAGTGGCCAACGGAGCGGCCAAGCCAAGCCGGCGTCCTCGTCGGCCACATTAGTTGGCCACGCAGGCCTCTAAATGTGTCATCTGATCGTACTCAAATGACTAATTCAGAGGCCTGCGTGGCCGCTGTGGAAAAACTGGATGCCACTAAATTTCCTGCTTTTGAACTGGGATAAAACCGAGATGCTGGACGTCGGCCCTGCTAGACACAGACACCGATCCGATCAAGCGGCGATAACAGTCGACGGCTGTGTGGTTTCACAAAGTGTGGCAGCAGAAGCTCTTGGCATCACGTCGGATCCCAGCCTTCCCTTTGATAAGAACGCTAAAGAAATCACCAGGACCGCCTTTTTTCCCCTGACGTAATACAGCCAAAATTCCTACATGCATGCTCGTTAATCCAGGTGAGAAGGTTGAATCAGTTCGTCTGGATCCAGATGAACTGATTCAACCTACTGTGATACTGAGAGCAGCGTCTCATCACTCACCTAAGTGACGTCCTCAGTCTCAACTGACTGCAGGTATCCCCACCCTTATAAACAACACAGCGGCAGAACCGTAGGGGCCAAAGTCTTGGGAGTGTGTTGGAGCTATTGAGAGCGCGGCAGCTCTTGGGGTTTGCATGTTTGAGCTTATCCAGAAAGTCTGAGCTTATCCAGAAAGTCTGAGCTTATCCAGAAAGTCTGAGCTTATCCAGAAAGTCTGCTATTTCCTTTTCTGTAGGTTTAGGTGTAGCATCGCAGGACCCTGACTTCCTCGGTGTAGCTTCCCTGGCCACATTCTTGTCCACTGGATGCAACACCTTTCTACACCGCGTTCTGGGGCAGGTCATATCTATAGCTGACAGTTCAGAGCAGCGGATTTTCTTTGTCTGTGTTGGCTGAAGCCACTGACACGGCAACGATGTACACGCTGTGTCATCGCGCATCCTCACTCCGGACATAACTGCAAACATCAACGCTGCTGCATGCGAACATGTCTCTCCGAGCCCCGCCATACAGGTACAGCGACCTGTCAACACTGTCCCCGTCTTCTCTGCAGCCATCCATGGCCTCAGCGGGGGCTCATTCATTCTCTGGCTGTGTTTTACCTGCACACACATGTAAGGTAAGATAACGTTAGTGAGTCGGTGTTAGCTGCAGACATGTTGGCCTAGCTAGCTTAACGTTACAGTTTTCGCAGTTGTAACCTAATAAAATGAAATAAATGTTTGTGCACATCCTCATCCTTGAAGGAGTGGCCACTGGCCTGTAGGTGGTGTAGACTGTGGAGTCCTGGCCTGGCGTGCTAGCGCTCCTGTGTTTTGCCATCCTCTTAGCCAGCGTCTGTTTGGTTTCCCCCGACGTACAACAAGTAGAGTTGAGACTGAAGTGAGACTGAAGAGGTCACTTCGATGAGTGATGAAACGTTTCTCTCTCAATAAACGTTGCGTCCAGATGAACTGATTCAACTTTCTGTGACTGCTAAAATTCGGTCTTTTCTCTCCATGGCTGACGCAGCGACTCTAACACATGCATTTGTTTCATCCACACTCCATTACTGTAATGTTCTGTTCTCAGGTCTGCCACATGCTAGCACTAAAAGTCTTCAGATGGTTCAGAATGCTGCTGCTAGAATCCCAACTGAATGTAGGAAATTTGACCATATTACACCAATTCTTGCCTCCCTTCATTGGCTTCCTATCCATGTTAGATCAGAATACAAGGTGCTTCTGCTGACTTATGAAATCCTAAATGGGCTTGCCCCAGCTCACCTGTCTGATCTCCTTAAACCATACAGTCCATCTTGAGCTCTCCGCTCTCAAAATACAGGGCTCCTGTGTGTACCCAAAGTTAAAAACAAGTCAGCTGGTGGCAGCAGGGCCTTTTCCTATCGGGCTCCGTTCTGGTGGAATAACCTGTCTGCTGCCGTCAGACAATCAGAGTCTGTTGAGTCCTTTAAACCCAAACTTAAAACTCATCTTTTTACCTTAACCTGCAATTAGTTGCGTTTGAGTGCTTCACAACCTGTACTGCACGGTGGGTCGGTTTCTGTCTCAATGAATTTACCAAATACTGTTCTGCCGACGAGAATATAGAGTATAGATTATATAGATTATACAGTATAGATTATAGAGTATAGGTTATAGAGTATAGGTTATATAGATTATACAGTATAGATTGTAGAGTATAGATTATACAGTATAGATTATAGAGTATAGATTATACAGTATAGGTCATAGAGTATAGATTATAGAGTATAGGTTATAGATTATACAGTATAGATTATACAGTATAGGTTATAGAGTATAGATTATAGAGTATAGGTCATAGAGTATAGGTTATAGAGTATAGATTATAGAGTATAGGTTATAGAGTATAGATTATAGAGTATAGGTCATAGAGTATAGATTATAGAGTATAGGTTATAGAGTATAGGTTATAGAGTATAGATTATACAGTATAGTTTATACAGTATATATTATAGAGTATAGATTATAGGTTATAGAGTATAGATTATAGAGTATATGTTATAGAGTATAGGTTATAGAGTATAGATTATAGAGTATAGGTTATAGAGTATAGATTATAGGTTATAGAGTATAGATTATAGGTTATAGAGTATAGATTATAGAGTATAGATTATAGAGTATAGGTTATAGAGTATAGATTATAGGTTATAGAGTATAGATTATGGGTTATAGAGTATAGATTATACAGTATAGATTATAGAGTATAGGTTATAGAGTATAGATTATACAGTATAGATTATAGAGTATAGACTATAGGTTATACAGTATAGATTATAGAGTATATGTTATAGAGTATAGGTTCTAGAGTATAGGTTCTAGAGTATAGATTATTGACTACTGCAAACTGTTCTCTTCTTTCACGTGTCTTTTCTATCTCTCTGAATGATGTCTTTTTTTATACATATACTTTATTAATCACCGTGGGGAAATTCATGCGCTGCAGCGCCCAGGGACCAACTCCAGTTCTTTCCATTGCCTTGCTCAGGGCCAGTCAGGGGAGGTCGGGGGGGGGGGGGGGGGGGGGGGGGGGGGGGGGGGGGGGGGGGGGGGGGGGGGGGGGGGGGGGGGGGGGGGGGGGGGGGGGGGGGGGGGGGGGGGGGGGGGGGGGGGGTGGGGGGGGGGGGGGGGGGGGGGGGGGGTGGGGGGGGGGGGGGGGGGGGGGGGGGGGGGGGGGGGGGGGGGGGGGGGGGGGGGGGGGGGGGGGGGGGGGGGGGGGGGGGGGGGGGGGGGGGGGGGGGGGGGGGGGGGGGGGGGGGGGGGGGGGGGGGGGGGGGGGGGGGGGGGGGGGGGGGGGGGGGGGGGGGGGGGGGGGGGGGGGGGGGGGGGGGGGGGGGGGGGGGGGGGGGGGGGGGGGGGGGGGGGGGGGGGGGGGGGGGGGGGGGGGGGGGGGGGGGGGGGGGGGGGGGGTGGGGCACAGACAGGAGTATTAACCCCTAACATGCATGTCTTTTTGATGGTGGGGGAAACCGGAGCATACGCAGAAACACACCACAGACATAGAGAGAACATGCAAACTCCACACAAAGGACGACTGGGATGACCCCCAAGGTTGAACAACCCCAGGGTTCAAACCAGG
>NC_079220.1:5810187-5915187 GCF_029633865.1 Lampris incognitus
GGACAACACCACCATCATTGGCCTTATCCGGAATGGTGACGAGTCTGCATATAAACAGGAGCTTGATCCACTGGAAATCTGGTGTGGACATAACAACCTGGAGCTGAACATGCTCAAAACTGTGGAGATGACAGTGGACTTCAGGAGCAGCCCCCAACGTCCCCCACCCCCACCACCACCATACTCAACAGCACAGTGTCTGCGGTGAAAACCTACAGATTTCTGGGTTCCACAATCTCCCAGCACCTAAGGTGGGCATCCTAACCCTAACCCTAACCCTAACCCTAACACGACAGGGACAGACTACAATGGACAGTTAGGTCTGCAGAGATCATTGGTGACAACCTGCCCTCCATTCAGGACTTATACACCTCCAGACTCAGGGAATGGGCAGGCAACATCACTGCAGACCCATCACACCCTGGTCACAACCTGTTCCAACTCCTCCCCTCTTTTAGGCGTTACAGAGCACTGTACCCTAAAAAAAACACATACAATAAAAACAGTTTCTTTCCACAGGCTGTCATTCAAATGAATGCTTAACACTGTCAAATAAATCTGACCATTTTGTATATACTGTACTGTACATATACTGGTTCACTCTGTCATGTCCATCTACCTCAGGCATGTATGTAAGTAACCTGCTAACATCTATTTCAGCATCTCTGGTATATTCTCTGCACCACTGCACCATATCACCTCTTATTTCGCCTGTACAAGTCAATCCTTGTGTATATATCTGAAGATTGTTGTGTTGTAGTGTTGTTATTCTATGTTAAGTACACTGAGAGAGCCACAAAACCAGAGCCAAATTCCATGTAGTGCAAACCTACATGGCCAATAAACATGAATCAGATTCTGATTACTTTTTTCCTTAAATGTGACTGAGAATGGATGTTTTGAGAGCAGTGCGAACATAAAAGCACCATATGGGAATGCATCTTTTCAGTACCAATTTGGGTCACTTTATATGTGCTCCTAGATCAGACACATGTCTTTATGCAACGTGGGTCCGGATGGTAAAACTGGAGTTCATGTGAATTTATTTTGTTATTCTTCACAGCAAAAATTCACGTTATCCTTCAAGTTCATTGTGTATTTCAGCATCTTGACAAAACCTGAAAAAGATGGAAGCAATGATCGAAGGTGGTGGAAACAGATCTGATTTATAATCCGTTTGGAGAAATGCTACTTTTCAAGCTACCCTCATGGGCAAATATCAATATGGACCAGTGTTGGAAAGAAACTGCTCTTGAAAAGGCTGCGCGCAGTCACATGTCATTTTCCACTTCTGGTGTGGGAAGATGGTGGTGCAAATTCACATTTGCACATTTGCAGCGGCCTCACCCAGTACAGGTGTGGGAAGATGGCGGCACGAACTTACGTTTGCGGTGGCCTCACCCAGTACGGTCCATGCAGTGTCTTTGTCCACGTCTGTGTCTACGTTTGTTCGATGGCTGGGAGAGCTGGTGCTGGATCGGCTGGGAGAGCTTGGTCTGTTGCATCCTGTGGGCCCAGGGACCACGGCCCTGCCTGGAGCTGAGCCTGAAGAGGAAACACCGAGGGCGTTCTGGCAGGATGCGGAAGCGGGGCAGGCTAAGCTAACTGCTAGCCCATGCAGACCGGCAGTTCTGATAACACTGAGGGCGGTCTGCTGATGGCGTCGCCTACCGTTGACTGCGGGGTTTTGTTTTGGCGTCGTCGTGTGGAGTGCGGGGAGGTGATCCGAGGGGCCTGGCTGGGAGAGCTTGGTCTGCTGCTTCCGGTGGGCCCAGGGACCACGGCCCTGCCTGGAGCTGCACCCGAGGAGAAAACACCAAGGGCAGTCTGACGGGACGCGGAAGCGGGACCGGCTAAGCTAACTGCTAGCCCATGCAGACCGGCAGTTCCGACAGTCATCCTGGCGTTTGCTCTCTTGGACAGTGAAATTTGTTTTTTGGATATGTTGGATATATATGTGTTTTTGTAGTTTGGATATGTGTTTTTGTCTTTGTGTTGCACTGCTGAGGGCTGGGGAAAACTATATTTCGTTTCATTTCACGTACACAAGTGCATGAAATGAAACGATAAATAAATGTTCCTGATTCCTGATTTGTTGTTGTCTGTTTGCAAATGCAAATAGTTTCATGGGAAGGAAGATCTGTCCACACTGATGTTGCACACAGATCACTTTCAAAATGTATGCAGTTCGACAAAAAAAACAACGGATCCGGCTAAAACGATCGGAACTGAGCGTCCTGTCCTGTGGCGTGGATGTGGTCTTTCGCTTCGCTTCAGTTGGCTCAGGATTTCCTTTTGCCTGGCTGGACCCAGCTGCCCCGAGGCCTCCATCCACGTGCCAGGGTGGACTGTCTGGGTTCTTTAAGCAGTGACGTCTCTGTCGACTGGCTGAAACAAAGTCCAGCTTTTATTTTTCTACCCTTGCTTCCTTATTTTGCTCAAACACGGATCCGTCCGCTGACACACCGAGACACAGACATGTTCACACATGCACACAAACAAACACAAACATGCATAGCAGTGTGGGAATACAGGGACACACACACACACACACACACACACACACACACACACGCTCGCTCAAGCCCAGAACACGGACAAACACACCTATTCATGCTTGTAAACCAACACATTCACTCCTCCTCTTCCTCCCTCCTTCACAGCCTTCGTCCATCTCTTGTGAATCTCTTGCCGCATCCCCTTCCTTTTCCCAGCGAGTCAAGAAACAGCGAGCCAAAAGAAATCCAAACTGCGTCATTCATGCTTCCCAAATATTTCGCAGAAACCACTTGCGGGGTGTATTACAGTACACAGGTAGACAGTCAGTGCAGTACCAGATAGAAGGGTAGGTTTAAAGCGATGGTGTCCCTTTATTTAAAAAGTAAATAGGAGTATACATTTCAAATACTTTTAACTCCATCATCCGGCAATAAGTCATAGTAAGTTTAGTTTATTTTATTTTCTTGCACTCTTACTTGTACCAACACCACCAAGCTAAATTCCTAGGGCATGTACTACACATGACAATGAAATAATTTCTGATTCTGATAAAACAGACCATGAGCAATACCTCTTCTTCAAGTCCTGAAAAACACAGCAGCGCTCTTTCCGTAATCACTCTGCTGATACAGGAATGTTTTCAGGGTGCTGTGACTGATCATTATATTCAGTGGTTGCTTTTAGTGTCGGTGATCTAAGAAATCAAGCTTGAAATCAGTTCTGATTTAGTTATCTCTCTTTTTTTTAGAGTAAATGTCTTGGAAACAAGTCATATTCTCATAAAACGAGTGCTCATGCTCAACAGCAGTTCTCAGGAAAAAAAAAACCCGGCCTCCGTCTGAAAGGGCCTCAGACAGATCGCCAACTACAAACCGAAAGCCCCTCAATCCACTAATGACTTGCGCCTGGCCAACGATCTGAATGAGTACTATTGTCAATATGAAAGACAATGGGACAGTCCTTACACCATCCCCCATGACTCCATCCACCAGCTCCTCCTCTCCCACCTCAGCATGGGCCCGGGCCTCTCCACAACTGCCCACCTTAGAGGTCCCCTCCTCCCCTACCACAAGGACGACTCTCTCCATCCTGGTGAGGGCCTTTAACAGTCAAGAGACAGAACCCCCTGCAAAGCAGCTGGACCAGCAGTGTTCTTTCCATAATCATTCTGCTGATACAGGAATGTTTTCAGGGTGTTGAGACTAATCATTGTATTCATTGGTTGCTTCTAGTGTTGGTGATCTAAGAAATCAAGCCTGAAATCAGTTTTGATTTAGTTATCTTTGTTTTTTGAAGTAAATGTCTTGAAACAAGTCATATTCTCATGAAACAAGTGCCCTGAAGCACTGTGCCGATCAGTTGTCGCCTGTGTTCACAAACATTTTTAACACCTCACTGGAGACACGCCACATATCATCCTGCTTCAAGACCTCTACCATCATCCCAATCATCTCAATGACTACAGACCCGTCACCCTGACCTTTGTGGTAATGAAGTCTTTTGAGCACCTTGTTCTGTCCCACCTTAAAACTATTACTGACCCACCCCTGGACTCCCTGCAGTTCACCTACAGAGTCAACAGGTCTGTTATGATGCAATAAACATGGGACTCCACTTCATCCTCCAGCACCTGGACTCTGAAGGAACCTATGCCAGGATCCTGTTTGTGGATTTCAGCTCCGGCTTCAATACCACAATCCCAGATCTGCTGCAGGACAAGCTCTCCCAGCTGCATGTGCCTGACTTCACCTGCAGGTGGCTCACCAACTTCCTATCTGACAGGAAGCAGCATGTGAAACTGGGGAAACATGTCTCTGACTCTCAGACCATCACCACTGGTTCCCCTCAAAGCTGTGTCCTTTCCTGTCTACTCTTCTCCCTGTATACAAACAGCTGCACCTCCAGTCATCATTCAGTCAAGCTCCTGAAGTTTGCTGATGACACAACCCTGACTGGGCTCATCATTGGAGGGGCTCTCCCACCTACAGGTGGGAGATTGACCATCGGGTGTCCTCATGCAGCCAAAACAACTTCGAGCTTATCGCTCTAAAGACAATTGAGATGGTTGTGGACTTCAGAAAGTACCCAGTCCCACCTGCCCCCATCACCCTGTGTGGCTTACGAGTCGACACTGTGGAATCCTTCCGCTTCCTGGGTACCATCATCACCCAGGACCTCAAGTGGGAGCTGAACATCAGCTCCCCTACCAAGAAGGCACAGCAGAGAATACACTCCCTGTAGCAGCTGATTAAGTTCAACCTGCCAAAACCAATGATGGTGCACTTTTACACTGCCATCATTGAGTCCATCCTCACCTCCTCCATCACTACCCGGTACGCTGCTCCCACTGCCAAGACAAGGGCAGATTGCAGTGTATCATAGCTACCCAGGCCATGGTCTCTTCAAAACACTCCCCTCTGGCAAGAGGCTAAGGTCTATAAAAACCAGAACCTCACACCACAATAACAGCTTCTTCCCTATAAGCTCCAGACACCCACCGATGCTGACACTGCCGCCTTCCTACCCCCCCACCCCCCTTCTATCGTTCCTACTGTGTTCTCTGCATATGGACACCTTGCATAAAGCCTGCATTACCCTGTTAATAACTTTTATTCTGTAAATAATTTCTTAAAATTCTCATTCAACTTTTTGTACATACAGCTCCTGCCACCCAGTGCTGGGTATCAGGGACTGCCACGTGGTCTCTCGTGTTTCAGCTCTTTACCAGTGGTGATTGCACCTTACCTCTATTTTCATTTTTATTTTATTTTATCTTGTATATACATATTATTTATTAATCTTTTTAACTTTTATCTTTACTATTTACTGATAATCTTTCCCTCTTGCTCAAACATACCAAGACAAATTCCTTGTATGTTCTCGTACTTGACAATAAATACAATTCTGATTTTGATGAAACAAGCAATAATATCTGCCAATGGGGTAATATTTTTAGTAAAATATTACCCCATTGGCATAGTTTTTACCTTATGGCACACATTCATGTATTTATTTGGGTAAGAGTGCTGGATTTCCTGCGGGTTCAAACCCTGGTTGGGATGAGTCACCAATAAGAGTCTGCGGCTGAGACTCCTGATGCTATACAAGCCACAACCTCAGAGATAAGTGAGAGTAACACGAATAGAGTCATACCGGCTCAGACGTTTCTCGGGTTAACAACGGCCACGTCAGGTATTGGGAAACTAGGGCAACCTGATGAGAAATGGGCTACTGGAACAAGACATTCATGGACAAGGGCCGAGAACCTGGAACTGATTGAATGCTACTATAACAGCAGACCCCAGGAGAGGGGCTATATGAAGTGTATGTGGGAAATGTGGACCAGTAGGAAACCTACTTCCACACTGACTCAGAAGCAGCTAGTGCAGTAGCTTCCTTCTATTGATGTTTGAGCATCAATAGAAGGAAGCTACTGTCACAACTTGATACGGAGAGGCTCCAACAGGATGACTATACAATTCAGCACCCTGAATGGCCACCCAGTAGACAGGAGATACATGAGGACAAACTTCAACCAGCTGAAACAATCCTACCAGCCAAGACAGCTGAAGCTACTGAGGTTCAAATGAGAATCATGGCCGGAGTAAAGACAGTCAACCCCTGCGCTTGGCTTCCACGACTCAGTGACAAAGTACCGTCACAAACCCTGGTTGTGTACGTGAACGCAGCCTTATATGCAATATCTCAACTGCCACCGTAACAGAGACCAACAAGCTTGTATATGCCACTGCAACTGTAATCCTGGAGATGCTTGGGTACAGGATTAAGAACACAGGTCACCAACAGTACCGTCCACGGAAGAGAAGGCTGGAAGCCAAGATCAAAGCAGCACAGAGAGATGTTAGCCAGTTAACAGAGGTGCAGAAAGGCATAATGAAAGACAGGCCTTGGTTGAAGAAGTACAGCATGATGCCCATAAGAGAGGCCTTGAAAACTGCCTAACAAAGGCTCACAGCTCTGGCCGCCAGGATGAAGAGATACACTAGAGAAGCGGAAGCCAAAAGAGTAAATAGCCTTTTCCTCAAAGAATCATCCAAAGCGTACTCCCAGCTGCAGAGTAACTAAGGAAAAACACCAGACCCACCCAGAGCAGAGACTGAGTGATACTGGAAAGCTATATGGGGAAAGGAGGCATCACACAACACCAATGCCCAGTGGCTGGTGGACCTAAGAGCAGACCACAGCAAAATCCCAGAACATGAACCAGTTATTATCACAATGGCCAACATCCAGCGACGAATCTTAAGAGCACCAGGCCTTGACATGATTCACACCTACTGTCTGAAGAAGCTAACGGCACTCCATGAATGCCTGCTGCTAACATCTGGGTCTCACCCTGACCAGTGAACACAGGGGAGAACAATACTGAACATGAAGGATCCCTACAAGGGTACAACACCTTCAAACTAACAGCCGATAACCTGCCTCTCCACAACATGGGAGATCCTGTCAGGCATCATAGGAGCTAAGGTGAATGGGCATATGAGTTGAATTGGGAACACCACCAGAGGATCAAACCATCAGCTAATGTTTGACAGAGCAGTCACCCAAGACTCTAAGTCCAGGCAGACCAAACTGAGCACAGCCTGAACTGACTACAAGAAAGCCTAATATTCAATGCCCCACACATGGTTGCTGGAGTGCGTTGCACTATACAAAGCCAACAGGACACTAATAGCCTTCATCAAGAACTCGGTGTGGCAGTGGAAAACAACACTAGAGGCCAACTCAAAGGCAATCATACAGGTAACCATGAAATGTGGCATATACCAAGGTGATGCACTATCTCCGCTACTGTTCTGCATAGGCCGGAAACCCCTCAGTCAGATCATCACAAAGAGTGGATATGGATACAAGTTCAGAAGTGAAGTTACCGTCAGTCACCTCCTACACATGGATAACATCAAGCTGTATGCCAGGAATCAGCGAGACATTGACTCGCTGATCCACCTCACCAAGCTCTACAGTAATGACATTGGGATGTCATTCGGACTGGACAACTGTGGTTGAATGGTGGCAAAAAGAGGAAAGGTGGTGAGGGCTCAAGGGGTTGAATTACCAGATGGCAGAATAACAGACACACAGGATAATTACAAGTACCTGGGTATTCCACAGGCAAATGGAAACCACAAGGAGGCAGCAAGGAGATCAGCTACAGCCAGAGAGTGAGGCAGGTTCTGAGGAGCCAGCTCAGTGAGAAGAATAAGATCCAAGCCATCAACACATATGTCCTACTAGCCATCAGATACCCAGCTGGAATAACAAGCTGGCCAAAGGAGGAGGTAAAGGCTACAGATATCGGGACACAGAAACTCCTCACAATGCACGGAGGGTTCTACCCGAAGTCCAGCAGCCTAAGCCTGTACGATAAGCAAAAAGATGGAAGCCGAGGGTTAGTGAGGTTAGTCGGAGCCACTATCCAGGATGAAACAAGGGACATCCATGAGTACACGAGGACAAACTGCTGAGTGAGTGCCTCAAGCAGCAGAAGACAGAGCGTGGGAAAGAAGAAGAAGAAGAGGAGGTATCACGGAAGACTAAGCCCCGCCAAGGGATGTACCATCGACAGATAGAAGACGTGGCTGATATCAAGAAATCCTACCAGTGGCTAGAAAAGGCTGGACTGAAAGACAGCACGGCAGCTCTGATCACAGCAGCACAAGAACAGGCACTCAGCACCAGATGGGTTGAGGCAGGGGTCTACCACACCAGACAAGACCCAAGATGCAGGCTGTGCAAAGACGCCCCTGAGACAGTCCAGCACTTAGTAGCAGGCTGTAAAATGGCTAGCTGGGAAAGCGAACACTGAAAGGCATAACCAAGTGGCTGGGATAGTGTACAGGAACATCTGCACTGAATACAGACTGGAAGTCCACAAGTCCAAATGGGCGACACCGCCAGCCGCAGACACACACACACACACACCAAACGCATCATCCCCTCCAAGCTATCTGCCTGGTGAAGATAAAAACTGAGGAAATCAGGGAAGTATACTGTACCCAAGTAAATACTAAATACAATGCAGCACAATGGTGGAGTGAGGACCATCTTCCAACTTTACAATAAATTCCAAGCGAATAAAATAAACATCGCACAACAAATCGCGTGAAGTGAGATGAGTTTCTGTCAGATCTGTTACGTGAATAAAACCCTGGATGTAGTTTTGTCCATACTTCAACACCAACCAGGAAGATGGACCGGTTAAGATGAAGAGACAGCTCATCGTGTGATCAAACGGTATTCAAATTTCTTTTTTTTTGTTCTTTCTAAATCTGCGAGTGTGTTTCCGTCGTAACGTCGCATCCCTTTGTATCAAATAAAACGTTTATCCGCCTCAAGCGGGACGAACACATTTTTATGGAAACTTTGGGGATTTTTCTCAACATGTGCCGTTTCCAAATCGATATACAAACCTTTGATGGGGATACAACCACCATGTCATAACCGACACCAGCATGGCAGAACCCCAACAGCTGAGAGACCAGTTTCTACACCCGTGTTCATGTTTCTACACCCGTGTGCATGTTTCTACACCCGTGTGCATGTTTCTACACTCGTGTTCATGTTTCTACACCCGTGTTCATGTTTCTACACCCGTGTGCATGTTTCTACACCCGTGTTCATGTTTCTACACTCGTGTTCATGTTTCTACACCCGTGTGCATGTTTCTACACCCGTGTGCATGTTTCTACACCCGTGTTCATGTTTCTACACCCGTGTTCATGTTTCTACACTCGTGTTCATGTTTCTACACCCGTGTGCATGTTTCTACACCCGTGTGCATGTTTGTTCCACTGAGATGAAACAGAAATATTAAAAAAGTGGGGCAGATTACAAAAGAACAGCGATACATAAATAAAGGGAGGGACTGAGCGAGCGAGACACAGAGAGAGACAGAGAAATACAGAGAGACAAACACACAGAGACAGACACACACACAGACAGACAGACAGAGAGACACAGAGAGAGACAGAGAGAGACAGAGAGAGACAGAGACAGAGAGAGACAGACAGAGAGAGACAGAGAGAGACAGACAGAGACAGACAGAGAGAGACAGACAGAGACAGACAGAGAGAGACAGAGAGAGACAGACAGAGACAGAGAGAGACAGAGAGAGACAGACAGAGACAGAGAGACAGAGAGACAGACAGAGAGACACAGAGAGAGACAGAGATAGAGACAGAGACAGAGAGAGAGATAGAAAGACAGAGACAGACAGAGACAGAGAGAGACAGACAGAGACAGAGACAGAGAGAGACAGACAGAGACAGAGAGAGACAGACAGAGAGACACAGAGAGAGACAGAGATAGAGACAGAGAGAGAGAGAGATAGAAAGACAGAGACAGAGACAGATAGAGAGACATAGAGAAAGAGATAGAGAGAGACAGAGACAGACATAGCGAGACATAGAGACAGACAGAGATAGAGAGACAGAGAGAGAGAGATAGAAAGACAGAGACAGATAGAGAGACATAGAGAAAGAGATAGAGAGAGACAGAGACAGACATAGCGAGACATAGAGACAGACAGAGATAGAGAGACAAAGAGAGAGAGACAGATCTGTCATATAACCCTCAATCCATATGTACCTCCAGTCATGCTCCTCTATCGCGTTTTAATTAACCTCTCTCCTCCCGATTCTCCCATCTCCCTCAACTTCTCTCCCACCTCTACTTACAGCTCCTCTCCACTCCCCATTCCGCACCATGCGACTGCGAGAAGAGAACAAGAAACAGCAGAGAGGAGGAGAGGAGAGGAGGTGAGAGGAGCAGCGGGGATGAAGGGCAGAGGAGTGAGGAGAAAAGAGAGTGTGAGAGAGGGGAGGAGAAGTGGGATTCAAATATGTTTTGAAACCCAACAGGGCAACACCAGCCTTTGGCATTAGTGCACGCACACGCGCACACACACGCACACACACGCACACACACACACACACACACACACACACACACACACACACACACACACAAGGTAGACTGAGAGGCTCATTGTTATTCAGTGCACAGATGCGGTCACAGACAGGGCCAGGCGATGTGCAGACAGACACACAAGCGCAAGCAAACACAAACACACAAAGACACACACACACACACACACACACACACACACACACACACACACAGGCAGCACTGCATTGAGACAAACCCTTGATAGAATTAAGAAATACAAAAGCACCAGACTCACACAGCCTTAATTGCATGGACGAGCGTGTGCACGTGCACACACACACACACACACACACACACACACACACACATACACATTCCATCACAAACATCTGCCACCAATAGCTTCTCTTTTTCAAAGCCAGCTTTCCCCCCGGCACATCATGAGACAGTAGGACACAGGGCAGAAAGAACAGGGAGGACAGGGAGGACAAGGGGGACAGGGAGGAAAGGGGGAACAGGGAGGACAGGTGGAAAAGGGAGGACAAGGGGGACAGGGAGGACAGGGGGACAGGGAGGACAAGGAGGACAGGGGGAACGGGAGGACAAGGGGGACAGGGAGGACAAGGAGGACAGGGGGAACGGGAGGACAAGGGGGACAGGGAGGACAGAGGGAACGGGAGGACAAGGAGGACAAAGGGGACAGGGAGGACAGGGGGAACAGGGAGGACAAGGAGGACAGGGAGGACAAGGGGGACAGGGAGGACAGGGAGGACAAGGGGGACAGGGGGAACAGGGAGGACAAGGAGGACAGGGAGGACAGGGGGAACAGGGAGGACAAGGAGGACAAGGAAGACAGGGAGGACAAGGAGGACAAGGGGGACAGGGAGGACAGGGGGGACAGGGAGGACAAGGAGGACAAGGGGGACAGGGAGGACAGGGGGAACAGGGAGGACAGGGGGACAGGGAGGACAGGGAGGACAAGGAAGACAGGGAGGACAAGGGGGGGGGACCAAAGACAGACAGAAAAAAGAATGAGTCATATTTCAACAACATTTAAATCAGTTCCCAGATGTATTGTGTATTTTGTCGTTCTGTATTCCGCCTCATAATTGTCAGTTTTCATGCTCTGTTGTTCTACAGTTCCTGTGTGTATTTCATTTTAATTCATTCAAATGTTGCCTTTTAACAACTGTAAAGTGAATTTGGGAGTCCACAAACTCCAGAAAATTAAATTTGTGCACAAACATGATGATTTGGGTGCAGACAGACTATTCTCATGTCCGTTCTAGAACCTAAATGAGCTACAAAGTAACCACGAGACATAGAGTTGTCTGTTTTTTTTTACTTTGTTACTTTGTGTGTTACGTTCCAACCTATCTGCATGACGAATCCCCCCTAAACCAGCTACAACGAAGTTTTATAAATCAATAGTTTTGAGTTGACTCTAGGGTTGCAGCCATAACGTGCATTACCAAACCTCGCCACCAGAGGGAGCAGATCACACGTGTTTTTGGTAAACGAGTGGAGGTGTTGAAGGCGTATGAGTTGAAATACCTGGGGTCAACTGTTCGAAGTAACGGGGAGTGCAGGAGAGAGGTGAAGGAGAGAGTGCAGGCAGGGTGGAGTGGGTGGAGAAGAGTGTCAGGAGTGATTTGTGACAGAAGAGTACCAGCAAGAGTTAAAGGGAAGGTTTACAAGATGGTTGTGAGACCAGCTATGTTGTATGGTTTGGAGACAGTGGCACTGATGAAAAGACAGGAGGTGGAGCTGGAGGTGGCAGAGTTGAAGATGATAAGATTTTCACTGGGAGTGATGAAGAAGGACAGGATTAGGAACGAGTATATTAGAGGGACGGCTCAGGATGGGCGGTTTGGAGACAAAGCAAGAGAGACAAGATTGAGATGGTGTGGACATGTGTGGAGGAGAGATGCTGGGTATATTGGGGGAAGGATGCTGAATATGGAGCTGCCAGGGACGAGGAGAAGAGGAAGGCCAAAGAGGAGGTTTATGGATGTGGTGAGGGAGGACATGCAGGTGGCTGGTGTGACAGAGGAAGATGCAGAGGACAGGAAGAGATGGACATGGATGATCTGCTGTGGTGTCCCCTAACGGGAGCAGCCAAACGTAGTAGTAGTAGTAGTAGTAGTAGAGATTCATCTACAGGGGTCATCTCAGCTGTTTCAGACGAGACAAGATGAAGATGAAACTGTCCAGGAATGGTATGTGATGAAAGTTGTGAGTTAGATTTAAACACAAAAAGGTGTTTTTATACAATGCAAATGTAGTGTGAAAACACATTTGAGGCTTGTCTGTGAATGATCTCATTCATCCAGGTCATGGTTATCCAAAGGAATTGAATCAAGCGCCACTGGACTTGGTATATATCAGTGAAGACATTTCGCCTCTCATCCAAGAGGCTTCATCAGTTCGTGCCTTTCAGACTAGCTTGGTCTAGTCAGAAAGGCACGAACTGATGAAGCCTCTTGGATGAGAGGTGAAACGTCTTCATGGATATACTATAACCAAGTCCAGTTGCACTTAATTCAATTCCTTTGGATATATTTGAGGCTTCCATTCCTCAACAGGCGGAAGCTTGACCTCAGAAGTGTCAATCATTCATCCATCTATTATCCAAACCACTTATCCTTACTCAGGGTCGCGGGGATGCTGGAGCCTATCCCGGCAGTCACTGGGCGGCAGGCGGGGAGACCCCCTGGACAGGCCGCCAGGCCGTCACAGGCCCCTCCCACCACCACACACACACACCTAGGGGCAGTTTAGTACGGCCGATTCACCTGACCTACATGTCTTTGGACTGTTGGAGGAAACCGGAGCACCCGGAGGAAACCCACACAGACACGGGGAGAACATGCAAACTCCACACAGAGGACGACCCGGGACGACCCCCCAAGGTTGGACTACTCTGGAGCTCGAACCCAGGACCTTCTTGCTGTGAGGCGACCACGCTAACCACTGGGCCACCGTGCCGCCCATGATAACTGAATATATGTCAGAAATAGCTGCCCTCTGTCGGGGAAGTAAAATTATAAGCTCATCCCAGGGTTATCTGGGAGGGAGATCAGGAAAATTAGGAAAACAGGAGGAGACATAGTGCCTAACCTGTACATAACGGAAAAGATGAGATGGCTGGTAGGGCGAACTTAGAGGCTAGGGTGGGGAAGCTAGCAAAAGTGTCATTAACAAACAGGTCTTGGAATGTCCTGGAACCTTTCCTTTTCCAAAGAGAGAGCGTGCCATCCATTAAGGACGGGGTGAGTAGGTGGTTTCTATCGATAGGGCCTTGAAGGGATGTGGAAAAAAATGTAAAGTGTCTGCGAAATTGGTACCACATCTTCGGTGTGGAGAGTACCATCCCTGAGAGCAGGATGAGCGGTTTGGATAACGGATGAATGGATATCGTGCAAACACAGTGTGAAACCACATCACAGCCTTCCCATCCTCAACAGGCGGCGCCTGACCTCACAAGTGTCCATCAGAGCAAAGCAAAATCTTCCACCGTTTGTGAGACCTTGATGTCAGTGTTTTACTCGAGTTCTGTTGAATCTGCGCTGACCTGCGGACTCATAGCCTGTTACGGAAACCTCAAATCAGTAGTCACATTTAACTTCTCATGTCTAGAAACCTTGAACATGCCATCATAAAAAACTCAGCAACAGTATTTTTATTTTTGATACTGTGTTTTTTTTATACCTTTGTCCATTACTGTTCTCAATCATCTCAAGAACTGTGAGAGAGTGGTCTCATCCTCGAGCTGACCTTTGAGTGACAGGTAGTAGCAAGGGATGGCAGCCCAGATAGCATCCGGATGTGGGCCACTTCAGGCAATGATGCGGCACTGGTGGCCTTCTTCTGGCCCTGACAACATGGATGTGAGCCTGAAGTGGCCCACATGTACAACAGCAAATATGGCCCAAATATGCCAAATCACATGAGGGCCTTTTATGGCAAAGATGCGGTGCTCTGGGCAACATGTGATCTGGATGTGACCCTGAAGTGGCCCGTGTGGTCAATGGTGAATATGGCCCAAATATCACAAAACAAATATGGGCCACCTTTGGCACATATGTGGCACATGCGGCGTTGCTATGGCTCGGTTCTGGCCCAGAACTGGCAAACAGGAGCGGACCGCCCAAGTGCCATCATTCCACGCGGAATGTGGGCCGGATGAAAGAAAGATGAAAGTCGGGTGTGGGACGGGTCCGGGCAACAGCGATTTCGCTATCTGGGAGTGAGGGTGGGCGAGGTTTCTTATTTTGATGATTTGATCTAATTGGTTGTATGTCACATGAGGTGTACCAAGCTATAAACGAGCTGTCTGTTAACAAAGCAAGTGGTTTAGATCATATTACTGCTGAACACCTTAAACACGCCAGGCCGAGGGTAGCTCCTCCCTTTGGTATTTGTTTTACTGGCTTTATGATTCAGGGTGGCACGGTGGCTAGTGCGGGCACCTCACAGCAAGAAGGTCCTGGGTTCGAGTCCCGGGGAGGTCCAACCTTGGGGGTCGTCGCTGGTCGTCCTCTGTGTGGAGTTTGCATGTTCTCCCTGTGTCTGCGTGGGTTTCCTCCCACAGTCCGAAGACATGTAGGTCAGGTGAACTCGGCCATATTAGATTGTTCCTAGGTGTGAATGTGTGTGGGCCCTGTGTGATGGCCTGGCGGCCTGTCCAGGGTGTCTCCCCGCCTGCTGCCCAATGACTGCTGGGATAGGCTCCAGCATCCCGCAACCCTGAGAGCAGGATAAGTGGATTGGATAATAGATGGGTAATGGATGGTTGTATGTAAATGAGTATCTGATGACATCATGAGTATCAGAAAGAAACAAGTTGGACTAGGGGGAGTTCTTTTAAAAAGAGAAAACTAGGGGGCATCCGGGTAGCGTAGCTGTCTATTCCGTTGCCTACCAACACAGGGATCGTCTGTTCGAATCCCGGTCCCCAGTGGGCAACTGCATCAACACAAAGCCGATGCTTAGACCGCTACACCACCGCGGACTACTACAACAACAGCCTTCTGCAGCGAGAGGAGGGCGAGACCGAGCTCACCAAACAAATCAAGAGCAACATACTCGAGTACCTCAACAATAAATACAAGGACGTGTAACACAGGAACTCCTGGACATGGCCTCACTCGTGGACCCCCACTTCCAGACAACCTACGTAGCAGATGACAAAGCGGACGGACTCATGAACAGAGCTGTTACAGCGCTGATGTTTCTTCGAGCTGAGAAAGGCAAATCCCAGACTGGCAAGTCTGTGCAGGGGAACCAAGAAGACGCTGAACCTGTACCTAAGAAGAAGAAAACTCTAGCAAGCTTCTTCAAGAAGACGGCATCGTCTACCTCCCAGTCAGAGCAGGACAAACTTGAAGCTGAGCTGTCATCCTACTTGTTGTCGCCTGTCGGACGACAACAAGCTCCGACACAGACCCGCTGCAGTGGTGGAAGCTAAAGACTGACTCATCTGGTCAAGAAATATCTCTCCATTCCTGCCCCGAGTGCCCTTCCCGAGAGCTGACATGGTAACATGCCAAAGAGCACGCCTCAAGCCAGAGGCAGTAGACAGGCCTGTCTTCCTCTCGAAAAACCTCTATAGACTACTTCCTCAAACATTAAAGGGAGGTTGTTGTGTTTCAGAGTATTTCTTTAGTATTATCCTCATTACATATCATTGTTTTCATCCAGCCATCCATTATCCAAACCGCTTATCCTGCTCCCAGGGCTGCTGGAGCCTATCCCAGCAGTCACTTGGTGGCAGGCAGGCAGGCAGACATCCTGGACAGGCCGCCGGTCCATCACAGGACTGACAAACACACACACATTCACACCTAGGGACAATTTAGGACGGCCAAATCACCTGACCTACATGTCTTTAGACTGTGGGAGGAAACCCACGCAGACACGGGGAGAACATACAAACGGCACACAGAGGACGACCCGGGACGACCCCCAAGGTTGGACTACCCCGGGACTCGAACCCAGGACCTTCTTGCTGCGAGGCGACCGTGCTACCCACTGCACCACCGCGCCGCCCGTTATGATATTGCACCGTGCATGGATAAGTAGACACGTTGGTCCTTGGCTAACGGGTCGGACCCTTTAGTCGACTGGTTAACGTTGTCGCTTGCGGAGTGGGAGACACGGGTTCGCGTCCTGTCTGTGGCGACGGTCTCCCAGACTGCCCCCCGAATTCGCTACAATATTATATTATATTTAGACAAACCTTCCGTCAACAGGGAAATAAAAGCCTCTTGTCTATGAGACCAGTCTCTTGAGAGAGCTCCCACCGTGCCACCCGCCATGTTATTTATTGTTATTTATCACATATTATTATTTATTGTATTTAATTTTTTTATTTTCCAAGTTTTTTCAGGGATGGCCTACAAGAGACATTTTTTTCAAATTAATTTAAAAAAAAAATCTTTGCACCATAATGACGGCCAAGTGGTGTTGTTTTTCTCTTTTTTATTTTTTATTTTTTATTCTCGAACAACTGGTTTGTTCACATAGGCCTCGACTACTTGGTAATCTCATTTATTTTATTTTGCTAATAAAGAAAATATTTATTTGAATTTTGCGTTGGTCTTTTTAGTTTGTTTAGAGAAAAATGCGGGGGAGGGGGGGGGATCAAGATTTAAATCAAAAAATTGTCCTTTAGTTTGGAAAAGTCAAGAGTTTCGTTTTAGGCCAAATCGCCCAGCCCTAATCTCCAACTTGAGGAACGGAGCTTCACAATGAGCGGCTCCTCTCATAACTTGGGAGGGAATTTGGAAACTAGTGAAGGATTTTACATCAGCGCTCCGCTTTGAATGCCTTTATTTGTCATTGCACAGCTGTACAACGAAATTAAGTGCAACACCCCAGAGGTACAAACAAGATTTTTAAAAATAAAAATAAAAAAAAATATTAAAAATAAAATAAAAATAATAAGAAATATAAAAATAACAAAAATAATTAAAAATATAAAAAATAAAAATAACAAAAAATGTTAAAAAAAAATAACCACCCCTACCTTCCTGAATGTAAGTCCAGATGGAATAAGTCACAGTTGTTCATTATCATGTATCTATTTCTTTCTTTGCAGCCCATCATAATGAGATAAGCGCTGGGCCTTTACTTTCTGCAACTGCATGTTCATTAATATGACTGTGTATGTTTTGCTTTTTCGTCATTGTTCTTCTTTTTTATCCTGTTGTGTGGCCGTTCTGCATGTTCCAAAAAAGCCAATAAAAACATGTTGGGGGGGGGGGCACCAGCTATAATAGAATCACCATCATAAGAAATTAATGTACCCCCCCCCCACACACACACACACACAGAGCTTGGTCTTAATCGGGCAGCGTTGGCACAGTACCCCGAGACGCCGCCACACATCATGGGCACACAAAGGAGAAAGGAAAGAAACCCAGATGAAGAGGGGAAGAAAGAGGGAGAGAGAAAATGAAAGGAGGTTTAGAAGCAACAAATCCGACTCGCCAAACAAAGCGCAGCGGCCGGCCGGCCGGCCAGGGGGGAGATAAAGGTGCAAGATAAATCAGGAAAGCGTACCTCTTTTCAGATCCGCACCACATTGGAGCAGCGTGAGGGATGGTGCCCTTGATTAGTCTGAGTGCTGCTGCACTTCCCTGTAATGGTGCCTTCTGTCTCTCCGTCTGCGTGTCTGTCTGTCTGTCTGTCTGTCCGTCTGTCTGTCTGTCTGTTCATCTACATGCACTTATTTCTTTCTGTGTCTGTCTGCTCATCTGTATCTGTTTGTCCTACTATCTGAATCCTTCCATCAATGTGTGTGTGTGTGTGTGTGTGTGTGTGTGTGTGTGTGTGTGTCTGTCTGCCTGCTGGTCTGTATCTGTGTGTCTGATCTGTTTACCTGTTTGTCTGTCTGTCTGCAGCAGTCAGTGCATCTGTCTGGCTGTCTGTCTGCAGCAGTAAGTGCATGTGTCTGGCTGTCTGTCTGCAGCAGTCAGTACATCTGGCTGTCTGACTGGCTAAGTCAGTACATCTGTCTGTCTGTCTGTCTGTCTGCAGCAGTCAGTACATCTGGCTGTCTGCAGCAGTCAGTGCATCTGTCTGTCTGTCTGTCTGCAGCAGTTAATACATCTGGCCGTCTGTCTGCAACAGTCAGTGCATCTGTCTGGCTGTCTGTCTGCAGCAGTCAATACATCTGGCTGTCTGTCTGCAGCAGTCAGTGCATCTGTCTGTCTGTCTGTCTGTCTGTCTGCTGGTCTGCAGCAGTCAGTGCATCTGTCTGCAGCAGTCAATACATCTGGCTGGCTGTCTGCAGCAGTCAGTACATCTGTCTGTCTGTCTGTCTGGAGCAGTCAGTACATCTATCTATCTATCTATCTATCTATCTATCTATCTATCTATCTATCTATCTATCTATCTATCTATCTATCTATCTATCTATCTGTCTATCTGTCTGTCTGTCTGTCTGTCTGTCTGTCTGTCTGTCTGTCTGTCTGCAGCAGTCAGTGCATCTGGCTGTCTGTCTGCAGCAGTCAGCGCATCTGTCTGTCTGCAGCAGTCAATACATCTGGCTGTCTGTCTGCAGCAGTCAGTGCATTTGTCTGTCTGTCTGTCTCTTTACTGCTGTCTCTCTCCTGTCATCCACTGAGTCTCTGGGGCAGTCTGTCTGTCTGTCTGCTCTGTTGATGTCAATTTCTCTCTGTTGAGTCAATTTCTCTCTCTCTCTTTCTGTCTCTCTCACACACACACACACACACACGCATGCATGCATGCACGCACACACAAAGACAACTAGATGGACAGACAACCATGTTCGGGATCTGCTGAGGAGCGGTATGACACCACAGAACCAAGACAGAGGGGAGACATGGACAGAGGCATCATGGGAAACAAAACAGAGGAGGCGACGAAGTTGGGGGTCACCCTGAAACCAAAGCAGCCATTTGCAGCGGGCGGCGAGAGGCTGTTGAAAAGATACCTGTTTGTTGTGCGTGTCCCTGACCATCCTGGTGCCCTGTCACATCCTCTCCGTGTCCTCCATCTGATCTCGGGGTGGGATAACGCCAGAGGAAGGAAGGGGAAGAGGTCCTGCCCCGGTGCCCCGTTCAGCTCAAACCAAGCTTGGCACGACAGCGCCGGGCGGAGAATTACAACAACCGATCCCTGTCAACGGCTAGATAAACAAGAGAGGAAGAGGAGGGGGGAGGGTGGGTGGGTGGGGGGGGAGAAGAGAGACAGAAGGAGGAGAAAGAGAGAGAGAGAGAAAGAGGCTGGATCTTTGCCATATCTTTCTTGTAGTGAGTTAATGATGCAAGCCAAAACTTGGATACACTTCAAGTGCCAACCTTCACACACACACACACACACACACACACACACACACACACACACACACACACACACACACACACACACACACACACACACGCCGAGATGGCATGATGCCCACGCCAAGGCAGACAGCGGGCATGTTGTGTGCTTTGTCTTTCATACCGAAATCAATCTTTACCCACCTCCTTAATACCAAACAGGCAAGACCCACCAACCCGTCCACACTGGGGGGGGGGCATGTCAGTTCCCCCTTCTTGTGTGTGTTTGTGGGTGTGCGTGGTACCATGTGGGTGCACACAATGCAAACGTGGCGAGTGTGTGACCGTACACATCAGTGTGTATGGCCCAGCTGTGTGTCGCGTGTCGTGATAATAGATTGGGGGCTCGTCCGAGGCGCCCTGTGATCGCTACGTGTCAAGCCCGGACGCCTCACCCGGCGCCTGCACAGGTGTGTGTGTTTTGTTTTGGGGTTTTTTTGGGTGGGGGGTACAGACGGGGTCTGGGGCGAGGGGATGGAGAGACGCCGGTGTTGACGAGAGGAGCAGATAAATGACAACTGGCGAACGAGAGGAAGGTGGAGAAGACTGGAAAAAATGAAGTAAAAATGGCCGCCCACACAGCTGAACTACACCGGTCATAAAGGAGCCCGCGCTTCTTGCTGGTGCCCACGTTCACATTTATTCTCATCTGTAGCACCACGGAACACCGTGAACACTAGAAGACATACCAAACAGGGGCGTCCCGGTAGGGTGGCGGTCTATCCCGTTGCCTCCCATCACGGGAGTCGCCAGATCGAATCCCCGTGTTAACTCCGGCTTGGTCGGGCGTCCCGACAGACACAAGCCGGATGTGGGTACGGGTCCTGGTCACTGCACTAGCGCCTCCTCTGGTCGGTCAGGGGGACGGGGTGTAGCGTGATCCTCCCACGCGCTATGTCCCCCTGGCGAAACTCCTCACTGTCAGGTGAAAAGAAGCGGCTGGCGACTCCACATGTATGGGAGGAGACATGTGGTAGTCTGCAGCCCTCCCTGGATCGGCAGAGGGGGCGGAGCAGCGACCGGGACGGCTCGGAAGAGTGGGGGTAATTAGCCGGATACAATTGGAGAGAAAAAGGGGGGGAACCCCCCCCCCCAAAAAAGAAGACAAATGAAAAAATTTCAAGCACAAAGTTCAAAAAACAACAAAGAAACGAACGATCTGTCTCTGTTATTTTCTGTTAAAAGGAAGCATAGCAGTACTTAATAATAAGGTAACGTACCACGTCTGCCTGGTAGACCAGCAGTAGAACAACAGGCGGGAGCATCAAAGTTCGCTGCTTTTCGTCCGGCGCTTCCCTCGCCTTTTCCGAACTTTCCCCAAAACGGCCGGGTCGTGTCGTCATGTGACTTCCCAAAAAAACAAAAAACAAACTTGTTCATCGTCACGAATGTAACAAAAGGCAACATAATAATGAGTTGAAATTACAGTAAACAAGAAGTAAGATATTTGCATCAAAAAAAAAAAATTCATAAAATATCACGCATATTCACTTCCGCTGTTGTTATAGCAACACCGGTCTTATCAGCTACCCTCCCACCAAATGACCTGTGACTAATAAATAACCAAATACACAACAGTGCTGTTTAATACACTGCCCACTCTTCAACAAATAAATCAATGGACAGTTCCAAGCATTTTGTTAAGGTCACTCAGGGAACGTCTGAAAACTGAGCGATTTGGTTGATTAACAATTTATAGAACCTCTAAATAAGTATTCCTCAACACACAGCTGAATTTTTCAATATCAACTGAGAACACTGCTCTCAACACACATGGGTTCAACAACAACCTTCCTATACTAACCTGGAAAAAATAGGATAAGCGATCAGTGACTGACTGGACTAAAGTCGGAAAGCAGAATTTTTTTTAGCCGCTTTCTACAACTCCCATTAGGGGGCGCCACAGCAGATCTTCCGTTTCCATCTCTTCCTGTCCTCTGACACACCAGCCACCTTCATGTCCTCCCTCACCACATCCATAAACCTCCTCTTTGGCCAAGAATAACTCATTTCTGAATGGGTCGTTCAACAATGGATGGCTTTCTGAGGTGTTCACCCCCTTTTTAAAATTTCTGATCTTCTATCTGTATTGTAGCTTTCCGCGCCAGTCAGTCGTCATCCTTACGTACGTCAAGAACCCTGGCAAGTTTCCATTCGTTACGAGGGATCTCTTCCTTGACAATTACAATACTGCCAACTTGCATGTTTCGTCTTGGAGCATGCCATCATTGTCTAAGAGTGATGTTGACCAGATATTCCTTTCTCCATCTGTTCCAAAGTTATTCAGACAGATATTACACTCGTCTCCACCGCTTTTTGGCAAACAAGTTTTCCTCAACAAATGTACCTGGAGGGGGTAGTAGAACAGAGGATTTCATGGTGAGCAGATTGTTGGGTGTTTGTGGCTCCAGACTTGTGGGATCACCGATACGGGCGGCTATTGACGATGGACATGGCTTCGTAGAAAAACGTCATTAAAGAAGCATCGTCCAATCTTCCGGCACTGTGTGTAAGGACTGAGCCTAGCACACTCTTCGCTGTCTTGAACTGCCGCTCCCATATGCCTCCAGCATGACTTGAGCCTGGCGCATTCATGTGGAAGTCACACTGCTTATCTGCCAGATATGTAGCCACTCTTTCTTTGTTCACTTCCTTTAGGGCTCTTTCTATTTCATTTCTTGCTCCCACAAAGTTGGATCCCTGATGTGATCTGATATGTCGAAGAGCTCTATGGATTGCCATGAAACACCGTAAGGCATTGATGAATGCCTCAGTCATCATGCCTTCCAACATCTCTATGTGAACTTCTCTGGAGCGTAGGCACGTGAAAAGCAGACCATACAGTTTGTGTTCCTTGCCACCTTGCTTAGTATGAAATGGACCAAAACAGTTCATACCGCAGTAGGTGAACGGTGGTGAGGGATCAACACGGTCGCTGGGAAGATCTGCCATCCGTTGTTCCTTTGGTGGCCTATGAGCTCTCCTACAGGGGACACACGGCCTTATGTACTGGGCTACTGCCTTACTGCCACCAATAATCCATTAGCCATTGGTCCTCAGTTCATCCAAGGTTTGTCCTCTGCCTTGGTGTTGTGTTTTTCCACGATAGTGTGCAAGGATGAGGTGCGTGACAACACCATCTCTTGGAAGGATTATTAGGTACCTCAGATCAAGAGGTGCTGATGCTCTCCTCAGTCATCCTCCCACTCTCATTATATCATCTTGCAGAATTGGGTCAAGCTGGTATAGTTCGTGGTTACAAGGCAGCTTTCCAGCTTTCTGGCTGAGTTTATGCAATTCCTATTTGAAGGCATCTTGTTGTGCAAGCTTGATGGGAGTGAGTGTAGCCCTCCTTCTTTCTTCCACATTTAAGGGTTCTGTCTTTTTAATTCTCTTAGCTAATTGTTGAATCTGAGCAATGACAGTGATCACTGTGATCCATTTTGAGAACCGTAGCAGTTGCTCTTGAAAATCAACTTGTCTTGCAGCCTCAGTTTTCAGCACTTGGGTTGCCTTGATCTCGGGGTCTCCTATCATCATCAGCAGTGCTGAAGTTTCTTGGTTTGTAACTATTTCCCTCTCCCATAGAAATTTGGGTCCTGTGAGCCAGTCTGACTTTATCAATCAATCAATCAAGTTGCATTTCATCTAGCGCTTTTCTAGCTGCAACGGCCACTCAAAGCGCTTTACAGTTCTGGTCAAATCTGAATTTCAGACACCTGTTACAATAGAACACAAGGTGTTTTCTGTAAAATCGCTACCTATTTCATATGCGTAAGGCCACCGAAATGCGATTTACAGCGATTAACTTATTCATATGTGTATTACAAAAAGATTTGACATGGGCCGTTTGAGACTATTGACTATTGACATTAAGCAGACCAGTGACAGACCTTAGTCAGTATGCAGATAATGGATTGTCGACAGCAGTGGAATGGTCACCAGAAACTACAAAGTTATTTTCCTACACCTAACATTACCATATCCATTATTACCACGTGGGAATGAATCAGAGCCTCTGAATAGCACACAGGCTTTGCATATCAACACGGCCGAATGGGTCTCCGTGTTAAATGTTCCAATAGATTTAATTATTTCAGCACATGCCAAGCTAACCACATGCATAGACATCGATTGTCACTCAACATGTCAAACAGAATGACGAATGGATGACGTTGCTGACTAGTGAGCCACTATTACAGCAGTGTTGTCAACCAGCACTTGCTACCATCAGCGTTAACATTGGCCTAAAATGATATTTAACATCCTGTGACTTCACAACTATATCATTCATAACTGCTTGATTTTCTAGTAACAGAAGATGTGGGATGAGTATTAATCTTAACAATACGAATGGTTATTTCGCCCAAATTTACTGATTACACTGCGGCCGTACCCACGTGTCATTTTTTCCTTGCTAGTGGCTGGGCTGCTTGCTCACATACACAAACTCAACGGCGAAACAAATAACAGCTCAATACCATATTAGCCAACATTTTATAGAAGTTGTTAATTTATCAGCTCTTCTACCTTGAGGCCCTTTGAGGCATGATCAGCAGGGTTCTCCCCTGCATCGATGTAGTACCACAGTCCTGGGTCAGTGGTTTCCTGAATTCTCTGGACACGGTTTGCGATGAAGACATGAAACCTTTGAGCTTCGTTATTGATATAACCTCGGACTACTTGTGAATCTATCCAAAAGTACTCTCTGTCAACTCTAAGCTCTAGCTCATCCTTTAGTATATTGCTCACAGTAGCAGAGATCACTGCTGCAGTTAGCTCAAGTCTTGGTATGGTTACTATTTTGATAGGCGCGACTTTCGCTTTGCCCACGATCAAAGCACACTGCACCTTATCTTCACTCACCAATCTGATGTATGAGCACTGACCATAACCTTGACTGCTAGCATCAGAAAGTGACACAGTTCAACTCCCAGGACCTTTCCAAAAATGTTAGGTGTGAAGCATCTTGGGATCTAAATCTTTTCCAAGGTTTCTTAAATCATTCACCCAACTCTCCCACCTTGGCTTCAACTCACTGGGTAGTGGTTCATCCCAACCAATGCCCTTCTGACACATCTCTTGTAGCGCCCTCTTTCCTGTTAGGATGAATGGGGCTAAGAATCCTAATGGATCATACACAAAAGCCACGATCGACAGAATTCCACGTCGTGTAGCTGGTCAACCAATTCCCTTCTGACACATCTCTTGTAGCACCCTCTTTCCTGTTAGGATGAATGGAGCCAAGAATCCTAATGGATCATACACAGAAGCCACAATTGAGAAAATTCCACATCGTGTAGCTGGTTTCTTATCAAGCAAGACCTTGAAGAAGAAAGCATCACTCTCTACATTCCACCTTACTTCTAGCCCTCTTTGTACAGGAACATCATCATAGTTGAGAGCCACATTCTTCACCTCAACAGCACATTCACATTCAGTGACACAGATAGATTCCAATACCTCTCGACTGTTGGAAATGAATTTGTGAAGGCGTAACATTCCTTTAGCACACACAGGTTGGGCTTCTTTCACCAGCTCAATTGCCGCTTCGATAGGTTCCAGGCGTATGAGGCCATCAGCTACATAGAAATATTTTCTGATGAAGCTGGCTGGTGAAGAGTGCTCTTTCTCATTTTGGCTGGCAAGATGCTTCATGCCATAATTGGCGCAGCCTGGAGATGATGATGCTCCAAAGAGGTGAACCTTCATACGATATTCTCTAGGTTCTGAATCTGTATCTCCAATTTCTCACCACAGGAACTGCAGATAGTCTCTGTCTTCTTTGCTAACATGGAACCTGCGGAACATTTTTTCCACATCACACATGACTGCAATAGGATGTTAACGGAATCGGCAGAGCACTCCAGTCAGCCCATTTGTAAGATCCGGTCCTGTTAGCAGAGCTACTTTGCAGAGTACTTTTCATACTTTGCAGAGCAGTCAAAAACTACCATGATCTTATCTGGTTTTCTGGGGTGATAAACCCCTTGGTGTGGAATGTACCATGCAGTTCCTGATTTTGGTTGCATGTCTGCTCTCTCTACTTCACCATCTTTGAAGACACCTCCCATAAATCTCACATAATCATTCTTGAACTTGGGATCTCTGTCCAGTTTCTTTGTAAGGTGCTTCAGATGGACTAAGGCAAGCTTCTTATTGTCTGGGAGGTGAGGACATGCCTTGAAGGGAAGGGGCATCTCAAGGTGGCCACACTCATTCTGCTGGATTCTTCCCTTGAAGATCTGCAGGAACTTTAATCTTCTTGAGATATGCTCCTTTCCCCTAGTCTGGTGTCCGTAAAATCAGACTTGAGTGCTCTAATAACAGCAGCTGGTGTGACAAATGGAAGCTCCCTGACAGATATACGATGACACAGACCAGTCACATCCCTAGAGTTCATGTGCTGTGGTGCGCTTCCTACAACGCGCCAACCTAGGTCAGTCTTAATCGCATAAGGTTCACAGTGACCTCCAGTTATGACCTTTCGTGGTGCCAGTGCTCTGGAGCAGTCGTAACCAATCCGAAGTCCCACCCCACAATCCATTAGCGAGGGCATTTCGTGAGCTATGACTTCAAGGTGTTTCCACTTATTGGCTGTTTCACAGGTGGGAATGTGTGCGCATCCAAGAGGAATGAAATCCTTTGTATAGGCAGGAGGCAAGCCAATAAAGCTATCTGAGGAGAACCTTCTGGCTCTTCACGATTGAGTCCTTTCCCATAATAGTGGAAAGCTTTAGTTTTACTGGCTCGATTATTGCCTGCAACTTTATACACACCTCCTGCTCAGCATATGTATGACTACTCTACAAAGTATGGCGAAGCAGCATTTTGTTTTTATGCACCGACAGCTTGGAATAGACTCCCCCAGCAAATAAGAGAAGCAACGTCCATAGATAGTTTTAAGAACCGGCTCAAGACCCATTTTTTTGCTCTTACTTTTAATTAATTCCACCATATTTCTTTTTATTCTTATTTTTTTATTTTGTACTGTGGTTTTATTTCTTGCCTTGTTTTATGTTTTTTGCCTAGGTCTGTGTTTTATTATTTTGAACTTATTCTATCTGTATTGTTGTTGAGTTTTATTGTTTCTCCTGTTTTTAATGTAAAGCACTTTGAGCTGCATTTTATGTATGAACGGTGCTATACAAATAATTTTTTAAAATTATTATTATTATTACTCTGAGTATCCAATAAGGCATACACCAGGGTTTTGGAATCAGGGGTGTTAGTGATGAGATTCATACTGGAACAATCATTGATGTGCTCCCACCTTCACCTCCATTCACATAGCATAATAGTGAAGATGTATTTTCTTCAACTTGAAAGACACTTTGAGAAGAGGATTGGTCTACTGAGTGACGGTCTTCATGCGATGGAGTTGGATGATGCCTTTTGCATATGCCACGAATGGCTTTGTTCCTACGGTCCTTGGAGTTGTGTCCTTTTCTCAGGCATACAAAACACAGTTCATTTTCCTGAACGAACTTTCTCTTTTCCTCCATGGACCTTTCCAATAGATTTTGAAATTTATGCATGCAGTGTTTTTTTTCTACAAAACATACACTTGATTGGGTTTGAGTTATGTGCCGGTGAGCTCTATTTGTTTGGTTTACTGGAATCTTTCAACCTGATCTCATCAAAGTCATTGGATTTATTTTGCTGTGGTACTTGATGCATCTGAGGCTTTCACTTTAGTGTGGCAAAGGTGTTGACTAGCATCTTTTGATTCTCTTCGCAGTCGTTCAGTACCTGAAGACCCTTGATATTAGGCATGGTGTTGCTACATGTTTGCAGGAAATCACTGAATTCTCTTAGGCTAACATACTCTTTTGCACCAATCCTTGGCCACCTGTTAAACTTCTCTCTGAAGGCCCGTTGCACTACAGAGAAGTGACCATATCTGGCATTCAGCTTCTCCTATGCGTGTTGGTAGGGCTCGTCATCTTTTCTGTAGAAGCTGTCTTCCACAGCAGACTTTGCTTCCCCACCAATGTACTTTTGTAAATAGAACAACCTATCTGCAAGATTTGAGCACCGTCTCTCTATAAGAGCCTTGAAGCTTGGGCTCCATTCTATGAACTTCAGTGGGTCACCAGAGAATACAGAAGGTTCTGGAACTGGAAGTCGAGTGAGGGCCATTGACTCCTGTAATGCATGCACTAATGATGTTTCAATCTTTGTTTGTAACTTGCCCTTCCTGACATCCTGTGTAAGGAGCAAGAGGACTAGGCCCCTTCCCTTCACTGCAAATAGGACTTAACCTCTCCCTCTTTTCTTTTGACTCCTCCTCAGTATGCACTTTGAGCTTTGCTTCAATAACCTCAATGTCTCTGATTTTCAAGTCTTTTCAGTTGCTGACGTGCGTCAATGAACGCTTCCATGTCAATTTCAGCTCTTTTTGCAGCTAACCGTGCTGCTGTCACTGCTTTCGTAGCCAAAATACTTGGTGATGCTGAGATATGGTTGAAGCAGTGGCTGAGTACAGTGGCTCTGGAAACTGTGGATCCATATATGGACCTGGCGTATTCACTGTCAAGCAGCATGCGTAACCTTGATTTTTCCACCTCAGCATCAAACTCTTCTCCTCCCCCAGTCAGGCGTACTCTCATTAGTCCCATTAAATCTGCTGTTACGGCTGAGCATGCATCAATTTTTCTCTGAATTTCTTGGCTTGGTGCCATCTGGAGTCGTATATTTTCATATAACTCTTTCAGTTCAGACTTGAGCTTCTCAACCACATCCATCATGTCATACAAGCCACTCTCAGAGCACTCATGCTTTAATTTTATATGAACATCCCTAAATTGGGTTTTCCATTTCTCATATGCTGACTTAAATTTCCTTTCTCTTTTAGCTGATTCTTGCTCTTTCAGCTCTTGCATCTTAAGTGTTAAACGTCTCTCACGGGAGGATTTTCTTATTTCATCTACTTTGATACAGCTGAACTAAGCTCCTTACGCATTTTTCAGTTATAGCAGGATGATCATTTACAACACTCCCTATCTTCGCTTTCTCTGCTGCATCAGTCTCAGAGTTTAAGACTCCTTGTGCTTCTGACAGGGAACCACTCTGCCCAGCTAACTTATCACACTGAGACAAAAAATCACTCTGAACTGACATTTTGTAACCTTTCAGGAATAAACACTTTAAGGAGAAGACAATGTGACTTGCAAGCACATGAATTGCAGTAATTGACAATGAGGAACTTTGCTTTAGTTAATTTACAATACACCTCTTATAGCCAATGTCCCACTCTGAAATGTGTTATTTGAATGATAAATAAAGCTCCAATCGTACCGACACTCTCTGGTTTACAAATGTCATTAACTATATAGCAGTTGCCTCAATAAGAATAGCAGTTACTATCAGGACAGTTAATTTTTCATCACACTCTTCTCTACAATCCTGAGCACATTTATCTTATTATTTTTCAACGATATTCATAATCCATCAATTACCAGAGGCAGAATTCTAGTATTGCAGTCTGACCTGATGCACGCTGAAACCTGTAGTTCACCACAGGAGATGAAGCAGAGCTGCAGGCTGAAACCTGTAGTTCACCACAGGAGATGAAGCAGAGCTGCAGGCTGAAACCTGTAGTTCACCACAGGAGATGAAGCGGAGCTGCAGGCTGAAACCTGTAGTTCACCACAGGAGATGAAGCAGAGCTGCAGGCTGAAACCTGTAGTTCAACACAGGAAAAGCATAACTGCACGCTGAAACCTGTAGTTCACCACAGGAGATGAAGCACCTCGGTATGATGGAATTGACCTTTCGCAAAGTCCCGCCCCCCTTAGTTACTGTTGCTATGCCCGTCAAGCATTTCAGAACTATCCAGGAAGTAGCTGGAAAACACCAAAACATGAAGGAAGAAATCAGCGCATTGTGTGGGTAAAAGTAACAGTAATAATGCGTTAGCTGTATTAGCTATCAATAATAGCTAGTAGCAAGCTTAGCTTGGAGCAGACAGGTATTTGTGTTGATTTTGGATGGGTTAAGCTGGCCATGGGGTCTGCTATACTGCCAAATCTATTGCCCACATTGCGCTTCTTGCCTTCTGGGTTTCGGGAAGGGAAAGAAAATGACACCCCCTCCAAACTTTTCACATATCTAGTATCCGGTTTGCAGATCCCATAGGCACACCGTTTCAGCATTTTGCTGTGTGTTTGAAAGCTTGACAGACCGTTGCTAAGGGAGGATTGGACCAGCACCGTTCTGGGGCGGTACTTTGCGAAAGGTCAATTAGGTCAGGTTTTCACTTGAACTACACGGGTCTTAAAGGAGGCCACGCTTCTTACTGATGTCGGCATTCACATTTATTCTATAGTACTGTAACCGGATCCCACCGCTGCCACCCATGTAACCGGTTATTTTCTTGCCCGGTGCGGGATTCGATACGGGGTGTACTGCACCGCAAGGCGACATCACTAACTGCTCGGCTAAAGAGTCAGACCCGTTAGCTAGGGACTAACGGGTCTTATTAGTAGTTTACAGCAGTGGTTCTCAACCTTTTTGGGGTCCTGGACCCCCTGCGTATTTTTGATCTACCCTGAGGACCCCTCCACCTGATCTTGGGGGAGGGGGGTTGCAATTTGATAGAAACAGTAGAAACTGCATTTTAAATTTCATTATAGCATTTATTCACTCTTTGGGGCAAAAATAGAGCTTTCAGTTGTAACTTAGATATAGTTAACAAAACAGAATTCTTATGCAGTAACTTTCAGATATATGTAACAAAACAGAATATGTATTCAGTAACTTTCAGATATATGTAACAAAACAGAATATGTATTCAGTAACTTTCAGATATATGTAACAAAACAGAATATGTATTCAGTAACTTTCAGATATATGTAACAAAACAGAATATGTATTCAGTAACTTTCAGATATATGTAGCAAAACAGAATATGTATTCAGTAACTTTCAGATATATGTAACAACACAGAATATGTATTCAGTAACTTTCAGATATATGTAACAACAGAATTTTTATGCAGTAACTTTTAACAATGCAAACGGGAGCGAGATCTCTTATTAAAATACAACAAATTACACTTGTGAAACAGATGTAATTAGAGAAAAAAGTCCTGTTACCCTTTATAGTTTAGGTAGATAAAGGTCTCAGTCACATTTGAGTAAAATAATCCTATTTCTATAAATGTCATAGGATCTTTTTTTTAAAAGACATTTTATTTTCACGGACCCCTTGCAATTACACCACGGACCACTAGGGGTCCGCGGACCCCCGGTTGAGAAACACTGGTTTACAGTACCATGAAGCTACAAGACAAACGAAATGACTTCGAAAAACAGCAAAGAAACGAACAACCTGCGTCCCCTATTTTCGTATAAAACGAAGCATAACGATACTTAACGAGATCACGTAATTATTACCGCGTTTGCTCGGCAGGCTGTCGTCGTCCGGCGCTTCCCTCGCGTTTCCGGAACATCCGGGTCATGTGGTCATGTGACTTACAATTTTAAAAAAAAACAACCCTGCTCGTCATCGTGAATATAACAAAAGGGCAACTCACGGGCAACGTTACAAAACCGCTGTCGTTAAGCAGCACGGACACACGCGTCACCCCTCCGGCTCCGTCTTCTGCCAAGGGGGGGCGCCAGAGGGGCGCGCGTACGTTTATACGACGTACGCGACCAATAGACATCGAGGGTCAGAGGTCAAACGTCAAACGCGTATTACTGCAAATAAAACCATTTGCTTTCGTGCGTGTCTCCATACGCTAAACAGGATGTAACGTATTTGCATTAAAAAATAAAAATCATAAAATATCAAGGACATTAACTTCCGGTGTTGTTATGGCAACGCGTGTACGCCGGTCTTATCAGCATCAGCCACACACGGTGATGTAGCATAAAACATGAAAGGCCGTGATAGGGTCAATATGCGCCCCAAGCACAGTTCTGCTGTCAGCATACTAACGTGGAAACCACACAAATGTCTCACAGGAGGGAGGAAATGGCGGAAACGAAACAGAATCAACGTCTCGGGTTGAGTGTCCGCCATTTCACTGATGAGCTAATGAAGAACGACTGATATAATAAACAGACTTGACTTTGCACACTGAGACTGCGTGAATCATTGGGCGGCACGGTGGCCCAGCGGTCGGCGCTGTCGCCTCACAGCAAGAAGGTCCTGGGTTCGATCCCGGGGTTGTCCAACCTTGGGGGGGGGGTCATCCCAGGTCATCATCCCAGGTCATCCTCTGTGTGGGGTTTGCATGTTCTCCCCCGTGTCTGGGTGCTCCGGTTTCCCCCACCATCAAAAAGACATGCGTGTTAGGGTTAGTACTCCTGTCTGTGCCCCTGAGCAAGGCATGGCAAGACGAACTGGAGCTGGTCCCCGGCTGCTGCACGGCGGCTCCTGGCTACACGGCTAGGATGGGTTAGATGCAGAGAAAGAATTTCCCCACGGGGGATTAATAAAGTCTCTCAAAATCAAATCTCAACTCCTTCTCATACATTTCACAGGCTCTCCTCCACCTCTCCTCCACCTGCTCCCTACTCTCGCTACAGATCACAAGGTCATCCGCAAACATCATCGTCCACGGAGACTCCTGCCTGATCTCGTCCGTCAACCTGTCCATCACCACTGCAAACAAGAAAGGCCTCAGAGCCGATCCGTGATGTAATCCCACCTCCACCCCATCTGTCACTCCAACCGCCCACCTCACCACTGTCCCTGTGTTTACCCGACTGTCTCGTGTTATGGTTGTGTCAGCAGCAGGCCTCCCACTTCGCTGAGGAGGAACCAGACATCCCTTTGGAGGACACCTTTTGCTGTCCATGTTGTTTTTTAAAAACAACTCAAAGACGTACAATATATTATCTCCTGCAGAACCATTTAAAGGCGGCAGTGCGCCATCGAGTATGGTGTGAATATATTATATAACACCATGTTATTGAGATTAAACTTGTATTCTCTCCCCTTTCCCCTCCCCACCGAGCATAGGCTTCTGTCTGTGGATTGTGTGTGAGGCCGTCAGCAGCTCTGGTTGTGAAAGCTGCCATCAGGAGAAATCACTTCATGTCTCACCTGAAATTATGCAAAGAGTTGCTCCTGCCCACACACGCGCTGCCTCCATGTCGCCTTCTCCGGCCGGTCCTAATGCTCCCACCGTGGCTGCTCCTCCACCTCGTGCTCCCACCGTGGCTGCTCCTCCAGCTCGTGCTCCCACCGTGGCTGCTCCTCCACCTCATGCTCCCGTGGCTGCTCCTCCAACTGGTGCTCTCGTGGTTGCTCCTCCACCTCATGCTCCCACCGTGGCTGCGCCTCCACCTCATGCTCCCACCGTGGCTGCTCCTCCACCTCATGTTCCCGTGGCTGCGCATCCATCTCATGCTCCCACCGTGGCTGCGCCTCCACCTCATGCTCCCACCGTGGCTGCGCCTCCACCTCATGCTCCCACCGTGGCTGCTCCTCCACCTCATGTTCCCGTGGCTGCGCCTCCACCTCATGCTCCCACCGTGGCTGCTCCTCCACCTTGTGCTCCTGTGGCTGCACCTCCACCTCATGCTCCCACCGTGGCTGCTCCTCCACCTTGTGCTCCCGTGCTTGCTCCTCCATCTGGTGCTCTCGTGGTTGCTCCTCCACCTCGTGCTCCTGTGGCTGCGCCTCCACCTCATGCTCCCACTGTGGCTCCTCCTCCTCCTCATGCTCCCACCGTGGCTGCTCCTCCACCTTGTGCTCCCGTGGTTGCTCCTCCATCTGATGCTCCCGTGGTTGCTCCTCCACCTGGTGCTCTCGTGGTTGCTCCTCCACCTCATGCTCCCACCGTGGCTGCTCCTCCACCTTGTGCTCCCGTGGTTGCTCCTCCACCTGGTGCTCTCGTGGTTGCTCCTCCACCTGGTGCTCCCGTGGTTGCTCCTCCACCTCGTGCTCCCGTGGTTGCTCCTCCACCTCGTGCTCCCGTGGTTGCTCCTCCACCTCGTGCTCCCGTGGTTGCTCCTCCACCTCGTGCTCCCGTGGTTGCTCCTCCATCTGGTGCTCTCGTGGTTGCTCCATTCATTTCAGTACATTCTCCCGCCCATACTGCACGTATCGTGTTGTATATTCCACCACAGCCCACGTGTCCACACTCTGCACCCCGGCGCTGTGTTGAGCTTCTGGCCAGAGGCTAAACAGCAGTGGGTTGTCTCAGTACTTTGTACTCTGTGCAGTCACACTGAAGTTGAATCTCATCTATCTGATCTATAAACAGGTATTTCCTTATGGTTTGCTTTTCTCAAGTTCCTAATCCGATGCGAGGGTCTCAGGACAGGACGTTGTGTCGCTGTATCTGTAATTTGTGATACTGTGCTACACAAATACAATGGACCAGACTTGACTGGGTGGAAGTGCTCTGTGTACATGTGTGCAGCACCACCAGTAAACAATACCTGTTACAGGGCCTGTGTGTGTGTGTGTGTGTGTGTGTGTGTGTGTGTGTGTGTGTTTGTGTGTGTGTGTGTGTGTGTGTGTGTTTGTGTGTGTGTCTGTGTTTATAACCCCCCATGACATCCACTTGAAGATGAAAAGGTCGGGTGGGAAGCCGGATGTGGGTATGTGTTGTGGTCGCTGCACTAGCGCCTCCTCTGGTCGGTCGGGGCTCCTGGTCGGGGGGGGGAATAGCGTGATCCTCTGACGTGCTACGTCCCCCTGGTGAAACTCCTCACTGTCAGGTGAAAAGAAGCGGCTGGCGACTCCACATGTATCGGAGGAGGCATGTGGTGTGGACTGGGGAACGAAGCACGGTGACGCAATGGATGTGGGCGGGGCTGGACCTGTGGGGCGGGGCTGGACCTGTAGGGCGGGGCTGGACCTGTGGGGCTGGGCGTCCAACTCCGCATTCCCACAGCCGATACTACTTGGATACATGTGGAGTCGCCAGCCGCTTCTTTTCACCTGACAGTGAGGAGTTTCACCAGGGGGACGTAGCGCGTGGGAGGATCACGCTATTCCCCCCAGTCCCCCCCCCCCCCGAACAGGCGCCCTGACCGACCAGAGGAGGCGCTCTTGCAGCGACCAGGACACACACCCACATCTGGCTTTCCACTCACAGACAGCCAATTGTGTCTGTAGGGACGCCCGACCAAGCCGGGGGTAACACGCGGATTCGAACCGGCGATCCCCGTGTTGGTAGGCAACGGAATAGACCGCCACGCCACCCGGATGCCGCACAATGTCAATGTTAAACGTCCAGTTGTGATGAGATGTAAATAATACGTAGTGTTAATTGAAAATGTGCAGTCGATATTCAACCAACTACTTATTACAAACCAACGATGTCCCCATACCGTACAATTAACAAAGTCACACGACTGTCGTGTCACATCTATGACATCCTTTTTTGCGCGCGCGTGTTCGTGTTTCAACAAATGTACTTCGAAGCATTCAGGAACTGCACATCTATGGCAGTTGAACCAGCAGGGGGCGCTGTGTTGTCGGATTTCTCCCTGGAACTACAGAAATTTTTGCACAGCAATGTTGCGATTTCATCCAAGACTGAAATGAGGCCAAGTCTGTATGTGTAATATATACATATATACATATACATATATATATATATATATATATATATATATAGAGAGAGAGAGAGAGAGAGAGAGAGAGAGAGAGAGAGAGAGAGCATGTGCCTTTGCCTACTTACAGTACAGAGGGAAAAGAACTACAGAGGGAAAAGAACCACATTCGTTTTCATTTTTTTTTATTTTCTATTTTTTTCAAAACAGATTAAACTAAATTTTCTGGTAAACTATTAAATCATCCAGCCATTTTAAATTATACATTTACAAAATAATATTTAAAAAATAATAATGCAGACCGTTAACAACAAAACATTTTTTCCAAGATAATCTTTTCACATTTCCCAGCATTCCAGTGTGACGCTAATCCAGTTATTCTCCAACCCCTGTCATGGCTCTGCACGTTTCATTCATTCATTCAAACTGTAACATCTGCAGATGTGAGTCTCAGTAAATATCGGCATACGTTTCCGGCGGCCCGGTGAGTCTCAGTAAATATCGGCATACGTTTCCGGCGGCCACGTGAGTCTCAGTAAATATCGGCATACGTTTCCGGCGGCCACGTGAGTCTCAGTAAATATCGGCATACGTTTCCGGCGGCCACGTGAGTCTCAGTTAATATCGGCATACGTTTCCGGCGGCCACGTGAGTCTCAGTAAATATCGGCATACGTTTCCGACAGCCACGTGAGTCTCAGTAAATATCGGCATACGTTTCCGGCGGCCCTGTGAGTCTCAGTAAATATCGGCATACGTTTCCGGCGGCCCGGTGAGTCTCACTAAATATCGGCATACGTTTCCGGCGGCCATGTGAGACTCAGTAAATATCGGCAACCGTTTCCGAAAGCCATGTGAGTCTCAGTAAATATCGGCATACGTTTCCGGCGGCCCGGTGAGTCTCAGTAAATATCGGCATACGTTTCCGGCGGCCCGGTGAGTCTCAGTAAATATCGGCATACGTTTCCGACAGCCACGTGAGTCTCAGTAAATATCGGCTACAGTTTCCGGCGGCCATGTGAGTCTCAGTAAATATCGGCAACCGTTTCCGGCGGCCATATGAGTCTCAGTAAATATCGGCAACCGTTTCCGGCGGCCATATGAGTCTCAGTAAATATCGGCATACGTTTCCGGTGGCCCGGTGAGTCTCAGTAAATATCGGCAACCGTTTCCGGCGGCCATATGAGTCTCAGTAAATATCGGCATACGTTTCCGGTGGCCCGGTGAGTCTCAGTAAATATCGGCATACGTTTCCGGTGGCCCGGTGAGTCTCAGTAAATATCGGCAACCGTTTCCGGCGGCCATGTGAGTCTCAGTAAATATCGGCAACCGTTTCCGGCGGCCATATGAGTCTCAGTAAATATCGGCATACGTTTCCGGTGGCCTGGTCAGTCTCAGTAAATATCGGCAACCGTTTCCGGCGGCCATGTGAGTCTCAGTAAATATCGGCATACGTTTCCGGCGGCCACGTGAGTCTCAGTAAATATCGGCATACGTTTCCGGCGGCCCTGAGGCAGTTCACGTATAGAAATTCTGAGCACGAGTAACTCAACCGACGCTTGGCATTCGATACATCAGTGATGTGAGAGAGACTCGAACCCTCCTATCATCCAGGAGACCTAATGCATTCACATTCATTTTCATATCTATAAAGTGCTTTTCCTCCTTCGAGTTTCTTTCCGGTGCGCTCACAGAGTTCATGTCTGATATGAAAGATTACCTTAAGGTATTACAAAGCCTTCCAAATGCAAATAAAAGTTCCAAAAAGACTAAATAAGGTACACTTTGGACAGTGGGGGGGGGGGAAATATAACATTTCACATAAAAGCCCCTCTCTCATAGTCGAGCTGTGCAGAGCTCGGTGTGGTTTGATAAATGTCTGTTGCATATATTGAAGCAGAGTTAATAAAACCAGGTCCGGAGAGTGAAAGTCCTGACCGTGTATCTGCTCCACCCATGTGCTAAACCAGTTGATGCTAATAAACACCACTCTTCAGCCAGGTAAGGGAATGAAATCAACCGATTCACCACATGGGTGGGGAAAATACACGGTTAGGACTTTTATTTTCTGGACCTGGTTTTGGCACAGGCCAAGCCAGGCGTAGCATGAGGGCTATTGGGTGGAAATAAGTGTTTGTCCACCATCTTTTCATCCTGAATTCATCCCGGCATCGTTTACAGAGACATTCCCCTCAGTGCAAACTGACCCTGGCATAAAAACTAGTCATGCCATGTTCTCTTAGCCCAAGCCGGCGTGTAATGCTGTTACATGTCAAGCAGCGTTTCTGCATGTTAAGGCCGAGGGTCAAATAAAAATCCTGCTCAACTCAAATCAGCTGCCCATAATATTTCAGATTTGAAATATTTGACATATAAACTTCTGCAATGCAATTATCGGCTTTAAATCTGGTCCATGTTAGAGCCAACGAAGTTGTTCACTTGATCTCAACTCCTGCGGTCCAGACTGACGGTCATCTGCGGTCCAGACTGATGGTCATCTGCGGTCCAGACTGACGGTCATCTGCAGTCCAGACTGACAGTCATCTGAAGGTTTTATTGTGATTCGTTTGTTTGACTTGATTACAAAGAACCAACAAGGGAAGTAAAGTCTCGACTTCAACGTCATCGCACACATTTCAGGAAAATGCTGCGTCTCATGATTACTTTCGGAGATTTGGTCTTCTTAAGTCCCCTCTTTTCTCTCTCCATTCCTGTCCTCCTCTTTTACCCAGTCATCCCCCTCTCTGCAGCTCGCCTCTCCTCCTCCCTTGGCGCGTCTCTGATTTCTTCTTGTGTTTGTGTTTGGCAGTTTTTGGCTCGTCCTCCTCTTTCTCCACGCTGCTTTAACTCTGGTGCTCCCTGTGTTTTTTGTGTTTCTTCTTCTCTCTCCTCTCCCACCACACATCTTCCTGCTCTCTGTCCTCCTGGCTCGCGGACAAACCAGCACTGCTGCTCCTCTCTCCCTCCTCTACCTCTGCTCCTCCAGCGGCACCCATCTCTCTCTCCGCTGCGAGCCATCCTCCTTGGTCTCCATCGATTTACTCCTCTGTTCTCCTTCTCTCTCTCTTTGGACGGTGTCCGCCATCTCTCTCTGCTCCTGCTCCTCCTCTTTCGCGGAGTCGAACATGAAGATGGTGTCTACCATCTCTCTCCCTGGCACAGACATAGGTCTCTCTCCCTTCTTGCCTGTCTCCCTTCCGGCATCGTCTCTCCGGGTCTGTTGGGAGATGTTTGTCCATCGAGAACTGTGCTGCTCCATGGCTCTGGAGCTCCAGGTGCCTTGTCCCTTGTTTCTCTTCCACCCAAAGGAAAAGACCTCTTCCTGCGGCTTCTCCCGCTTGGCCTTCGCTTTCTCTGCCAGATCCTCCTCTGAGGAAATGTGGGGCAGAGATGGGGGTTCACAATGCGGGAAATCCCCGCTCCCTTGTGGCTTGGCGGCCTCTGATGCCTCTTGCAGTCGTACGGAGGCTTCACAGGGGGCAGGGCCATCGGTGGAGCGGTGGGAGTAGTCTCGTTGATCTTGTGGATGATAATGACAGGGGTCCTTCCCCTCCTCACCGGCATCTTTATTGGTGGTGAGGCCTCCTGTGGATGTTCTGTGGTCGGCAAATGCCGCATCCTGGTCATCATTTCTCTCCGCCGAACGGGAGGAGGAGGAGGAACCCTGACAGGAGGAAGAGCGCGAGGAGGAGGAAGAGAAGGAGGAGCTCTTTTCACTGCCCCGGTCGCTCTCTCGCGGCCTCTCTCGCCCCTGCGCTCTCTTTTCCTTGCTCTCTCTCCTCTCTCGCTCCCGGGTGAGGGAGGAACATGAAGTAGAGGGCGTGGAGGAGCAAGGAGGTTTGCCCTGTCGGTCCGAGGCTGTTCCTCTCTCTCTCTCCTTTCCTCCTTCTCTGCTGACTGGCCTCTCCTTCTCCCTTGTCCTCTTTTTAAACTGCTCCCTTGTTCTGTCCCTCACCTTGGCGCTCTCTCTCTCGCTCTCCTTACTGCGCTCTATGTCTCTCACCCTTTCTCGCTCTCTCTCCCTGCTGTGCTCTCCGTCTCTCAGCCCCTCTCTCTCCCTATCCATACTGGCTCCTCTGTCTCTCACCCTTTCCCTCTCTCTCTCCCTGCTGTGCTCGCCGTCTCTCGGCCTCTCTCTCTCCCTGCTGTGATCTATGTCCCTCGCCCTCTCTCTCTCCCTGCTGCGTTCTGTGTCTCTCGCCCTCTCCCTCTCTCTGTCAGTAGGTGAGGTTCTGTCATGGGTGCGTTTGCTGTCAGGCCTCCCCTTTACACTAGGGGGAGCCACACTTCTGCTGGAGTGGGAAAGGCCTGAAGCGTTTTCTTTCTTCCTGTCCCTCTCTCTCTCCTTCTCCCTGTTCCTCTCTCTCTCACTGCTGGTTGGCATCTCTGCTGTTGGCGTGATGACTGATGGCGGAGGTGCCAGACGGTTTTTATTTGGAACTTTGACCTTTCCTTCTTCCTCATCTTCCACCTCAGACTCGTCTTTCTCCCATTTGGAGCGAGGGATCTGAGCAAAAGAGAGGAAACGAGAGGGAGAGAAACGAGGGAGAAGAACAGATTGAGGAGAGAAAGAAAAACAAACAGATGGAGTGTAAGATAGTAGGACCGCCATGTTTTTCGTTAAAATATCAAAAATTCTGTAAATAGGGTTTTTTTTTAAATTCTTTTTTTATACCTTTATTAGATAGTGATAGTGGAGGCAGACAGAAAATGGGGAGGGAGAGAGAGAGAGAGAGAGAGAGAGAGAGAGAGAGAGAGAGAGAGAGAGAGAGAGAGAGAGAGAGAGAGAGAGAGAGTGGGGTAGGACATGCAATCAAGATCGTTGGCTGGATTCAAACTGGTGACTGATGCGACCATGTGGCCATGTGGTATGAGCTCTAACCATTCGGCTACGGAGAAGCCCCGTAAACAAGGTTTTTGTGTGTCTGAATGTGTGTGTGCACCCCAACTCCATTGCGCATAAATAATAATAATAATAATAATAATAATAATCCCAATGACTGCTGGGATAGGCTCCAGCATGCCGTGATCCTCAGCAGCTTAGATCATGGATGAATGGATAATAATAATAACAACAGTAATAATAATAATAATGATAATAATAATAATAATAATATCCATCCATTGTCCAAACCGCTTATCCTGCTGTCAGGGTCGCGGGGATGCTGGAGCTGCTTTTTTTCACCTGACAGTGAGGAGTCCCCCTCCCCCCTGAACAGGTGCCCGACTGACCAGAGGAGGCGCTAGTGCAGCGACCAGGACACATACCCACAACTGGGTTCCCACCCGCAGACACGGTCAATTGTGTCTGTAGGGACGCCCGACCAAGCCAGAGGTAATACGGGGATTCAATTATATTTTATATATATATATATAGTGTTTTCTTTCTGAAATGGTGTTGATCGACTAATGAGGAGCTGAATATCAACACAGATACAGGAAAACAGATTTTAATGCATAGCAGTACAGGCCTGTTTCGTGCGTCTCGCCCCTGTGCCTGTTTCGTGCGTCTCTTGAGGAAAATATTCAACAAAAACACAGCCAAAAATGAGCTACAGCTGCATGCCAGATGTTCAGCAGGTTATTTCATCCCACAACACAAGCATCGTGGCCAAGGCACAGACCCCCTCACCGCAACCAAACACCTCCAACTGCAAATGCCGTGTTAAGGCATCGTGTCCTCTTGAAGGAAAATGCCAGATGGAGGGAGTCATCTACCAGGCACCGGTGACAAGAGAAGACAACTACAATGTGGACACTTACGTGGGATTAACAGAGGGCCCTTTTAAAAATAGGCTTAACGCCCATATGAGTAGCTTCAGGAATGAGCACGCGAAAAATGCAGCGGCCTTAAGCCGCCGCATTTGGTCACTGGTAGACAAGAGTATCAGTTATTCCGTCTCATGGAAAACCCTTGCAAAGAGTAATGCATATTCCGTTAGGGGTAAAAGATGTGACCTGTGCTTGGCAGAAAAATATATTTTATTGGCAACACTTTAGTATGGGGAACATAAAAAAACTTAATTACTAGTGAATTAGTAATGATCAAGATGTCACTTTAGTATGGGGAACATATTCTAAGTAACAAAAACTTAATTTACAGTAATTTAACACTATGAACACTTGTAGTGTTGTGTGTTGTTATGTAAGAACAGAGCATATTCATTAAGTGTTAGTAAGGGAGAATAACTCTTCTTGTGGTACTACCACCTTATAAAGTCCATACTAAGCAAAGCACATTGAGATGGTACTACTAATAAGCAATACTTCTGAGGTTATAGAGGGAAAACTCATAGTTCATGGCTTACTGGTTGTATAATAAGGCCATGCAGAATAAGGCATTAATGAGTATATAATAATGACCAATTAAGAGCCAATATGTTGCTAATTTGCATGCTAATAAGCACCTAATTAATGGTGACTACGTTCCCCATACTAAAGTGTTACCATTTTATTATTTGCAGACCTGATAGGTCCACCTTGAATAATAGAAACGAATTGGCCACCAGCTGTAGACGGCGAAAAAAATATCTCCTTTGTAACTATAAGTAAAATGGCTTTATTCTCCCCCCCCCCATTAGATGATACACATATGACATTTATTAGGTTTTTTAAAATATGCTATTTTAAATATGGGTTTTTTTTTAAAATTTTCTTTTAACTACCTGTCCTCCCAACTGTGCGCCAACGCCACCCCAATATATAATTCACATAAAGTACCTTGTAATATTTTTAATGTAGGCCATTTAAACAGCGCCCTGGCCCCTAAATGCTGTTCAAAACAAACCCCACTCCCATTGGTTGTAATGTTTTCTACCCCTCCATTGGTTGCTGTGCATCATAAGTACCTACCCCATTGGCTGTTATAATTTGAATGTTTCCCCATCTGATTGGTCGCTGTCCAACCGAAATTAGGGGCGTGATGCTGGACAACGTAACTGTATGATTCTTTGTGAATAAAACATTAGCAGCTGATGAAACAGGCCTGTACTGCTATGCATTAAAATCTTTTTCCTGTATCCGTGTTGATATATATATATATATAAATACAAAGAACTTTGTAAATAAAATGTATATTATTATTATTATTAATAATATAATTTTTGAGTAAAGAAACTCAAAAGACACTAGAATAATGTAATAGTGCTACCTGTTGCATGACAGACTATCAGACTATATAAGACGTTTGTGTGTGTGTACATCCCAACACACCTGTATGAGTACTATCTCGTCCTGGGTGGGTGTGGGTCCGTCTTGAATGTATTCCTCCAGAGTCTTCACCACCCTCTTCTTTTCATGCTCCTCCTCATCGCTCACATTGCCCTGATGATCTGGACTGCCCCTACTGGAGATGGTGAAGAGTTGCAACAAATAAATAGATTTAATTGGAAAACCAGTTTGTGGGCAGACATTTATGTCTAAAAAATAAAGAATTATCCCCCGTTTTTGCCTCAAGCTGGTGGTTTGGTACAATCTAACTCACCCCTTAAACTACTACTACTACTACTACTACTACTACTACTGCGACTTTCAGCTGCTCCCATTTCCATTTCTTCCTGTCCTCTCCACCTTCCTCTATCACATCAGCCACCTGCATGTCCTCCCTCACCACATCCATAAACCTCCTCTTTGACCTTCCTCTTCTCCTCTTCCCTGGCAGCTCCATATTCAGCATCCTTCTCCTACTATACCCAGCATCTCTCCTCCACACATGTCCAAACCATCTCAATCTTGTCTCTCTTGCTTTGTCTCCAAACGGTCCAACCTGAGCTGTCCCTCTAATATACTCGTTCCTAATCCTGTCCTTCTTCATCACTCCCAGTGAAAATCTTATCATCTTCAACTCTGCCACCTCCAGCTCCACCTCCTGTCTCTTCATCAGTGCCACTGTCTCCAAACCATACAACATAGCTGGTCTCACAACCATCTTGTAAACCTTCCCTTTAACTCTTGCTGGTACCCTTCTGTCACAAATCACTCCTGACACTCTTCTCCACCCACTCCACCCTGCCTGCACTCTCTTCTTCACCTCTCTCCTGCACTCCCCGCTACTTTGGACGGTTGACCCCAAGTATTTAAACTCATCCACCTTTGTCGTCTCTACTTGTATTCTCACAATTCCACTGTCCTCCCTCTCATTCACGCATATGTATTCCATCTTGCTCCTACTGACTTTCATTCCTCTTCTCTCCAGTGCATACCTCCACCTCTCTCCTCCACCTGCTCCCTACTCTCACTACAGATCACAATGTCATCCGCAAACATCATCGTCCACGGAGACTCCTGCCTGATCTCGTCTGTCAACCTGTCCATCACCATTGCAAACAAGAAAGGGCTCAGAGCTGATCCGTGATAATAACCCCACCTCCACCTTGAACTCACCCCTTAAAGTGAATAGAAAAATGGAGACCTATGTAACCTATGCGTCATTGTGATGTAGAGTAAGGTGTTTACACAACAACATGTAGACATCAATGAGTTTGACAGTTAAGGGTGGAGTTTGCACATGGGATGTGATAGCTGACCTACAGCTGGTCATTATCTGGATAGAACATGGATATGTTGGATTGTGGTTCTGGTAATATGGTGATATAACATTTATATGACTATAAGTGTTGTCATTCCCTGGTCTTAAAGGCTGCATTACAGCAAAATGAGATTATTTTCTGAACTTATTCGACTGTTTTAGCTGAGTGAAATGAACAATGACTGTCTCTACCTGCTTGGTCATCATATCCACGTTACTAATGATCACTTCTCAAATTTTATTTCTGATTTTTTTTTTTTATTGAATTTTATTTCTGATTTTTCTACCAATTTAGTGGCCAATCGATCCCTATTTTAGTCCAAACACCCACCCTCGTATTGCGTGCGTTCGCCAACTGCATCTCTCCGGCCGGCAGTCTCGAAGGAGACGCCTCCCCACATTCGTGACAAGGCGACTCCAGGCCGAACCACTGCTTTTTCCGACACACCCAGAGACGCGTTCATGTGACGAACACAAGCCGACTCCGCCCCCCTCCCGAAGACAGCGTTGCCAATATCGCTGCTTCGTCGAGTCCGGCCACAGTCGGATCTGACGAGACCGGGGCGCGAACCCCGGTCCCCAGTGGGCAACTGCATTGACACAAAGCCGATGCTTAGACCGCTACACCACCGCGGACTACACTAGTGATCACTTCTCAACATGTTCTGCTGTGTAAATATCTTGAATGCACCAACAGTAACACTCAAAATATCCACCAGTCAAATAATCAACATCACACTGTTCAGTCCCACGTATCCTGATGTCTGACTGACTGTCAGTGTTACACAGACCTCTCAGACTGCATCATGATGTGTCTGTGCTGGCTTGGAGGGCTCGCCTCACACTTGGTCGAGCCCCTCTGACCTTTGGGCAGCCGTGCCTCCTCCTCCTTTATCATCCTGCTCCTCTTAGCTCCCTCCATCAGCTCCCCTCTTCTCCTGGACTTCTTCATCATCTCCTCTCCACTCGCTCCGCCCTCTTTCTCCTCTTTGCTTTTTGGTATCAACTCCCCCGTCTCTTCTCTTCTTTTCTCCTCCTCTTCCTCCTCCTCCTCTAGCCATCCACTCTCGCTCCTCCTCTGCTCCACTCTCACTGCTGCCTCCTCCTCTTTGCTGCTCCTCCCCTTTTCACTCTCCATCTTCGCGTCTCTGCATGTCTTTCTCTTCTTCTCTTGGGACTCATCCTCCTGTTCTCCAGAGGTGCTGTCCCTTGGGTAGAGATTCTCCTCTTCTCTTTCTGTCTCCATCCCGGCTGCGTCCGTTACTTGCTCCTCCTCCTCCGTTATGAGGCCATCTTCTCGTCCATTGTTCGCCATCACTTGCTCCTCCTCCTCCTTCTCTCCAATACTATCTCTCTCTCCCCCCTCTCCCTTTTCCCTCTCTTCTTCACATACTGCCTCCTGTTCTCCGCTTACTTCCCTCCAGTCATTTCCTTTCCTCTCCTCTCCTCCTTTGCTCTCTATCGCCTCCCATCTTTCTCCTTTGTCACCCCTCTCCTTCTCTTCCTCCTCTTCCACTGTCTTCCTTCTCTTTTCCTCCCTATTCTTGTTCAGGTTGATGCGGATACTTATTTTCTTTTGCGGTTCCACCTTCATCCCCCCCTCCCAGATATCTCTCTCCAGCAGAGACCTGGTGCCTCCCCATGCTGCCTTCTTCTCCTTTTTCTTCTCTTCCGTCTCTCTCTTATGTCTGTCCCACACTCTTGGGGATTCGCAGCCCTTGGTCATTTCCGTTTCAGCAGGTTTGCTGTGGCGCGTCTCATTGGAGGGACTTCTCTCCTCCTCCCTCCCCCTTCTCCCTCCCTCCTTCCTCTTCTTCCCAGATCTGTTGTCTGGAGATTTGCTGCCAGCTGGGAGGGAGTCGGCATCTCTATCCGTCTCAGTCGTCTCCTTTCTTCTCTTCTTGTCTTGCCTGGAGCTTGGCTCTCTTCTCCTTTTCTCTCCATCCTCTTTCTTCAACCTTCTCCTTCGTCCTTCACGTTCTCCACCCGGAGGTGTTGCTGGTGGAAGTGGAGGCGAGGCTGTTGCTGCTGGTTCCTCTGGCGCGACGACTTTGCTCCTCTCCTTCCGGTGGGAGTCTGTTGACTCGACGGCAGCAAGTGATGATGCTGACTCTTCTCTCCATCTCCCTTCCTCCTCCTCCTCATTCCTCCTTCTCTTTTTCTTCTCCTTCCTGTGTTTGTGCATGTTGAGGTCAGAGTTCAAAGCATCGGTTACAGTCATGGAATCTCTTGTGATTGGCTGGGAGTTGCCATCAGCATTTCCTTGTTCCCTTCGGGCCAGACGAGTGATTGGCTGCCGTCCGAATAGCCCGGCGCACCTCTGCTGGTACGTCAGTGGCTGGGTCCGATCCTGGACAGACAGAGAGGGGCTGTGACTGGATGGTGGTGGGAGAGGGGAGGGGCTATACCTCCTAGGGGCCAGCCTCTTTCGGGGTCGGTTGTGGGAGTCCGAAGAGGAGGAAGAGGAGGATAGGGCACTGTTTCTCTCCTCTCTCTGGTGAGGAAGCAGAGGTGGTGTGGGGAGCAGAGGGGGGATGTGGTGGCCGTGGCCGGTGTAGTTGCCGAAGTATTTCTCATACCACTCCCTGTACTCCCTTTCCCACTGCTGGTACCGCTCTCTGTCCCACTGCAGGTTGCCGGGATAACAGCCCGCTGCTGTCCCCCTGCCTCCTTCCCCCTCCCTCTGGTTACGTCCAGTCGTGTTCCCTTGGTGTCGTTCTCTGCGGCTGCTTGGCACTGGCCTCTTGCTCTGGGGTTGGCAGTTGCGCCGGTACGCTGCTGCTCCTGGTGACCTGGATCGGGACTTGGAGCAGTAGGCACCGCGGTGGGAGGATGATGAAGATGGCGTGATGGAGCGTGACCGCCTGTAACCATACTTATGGGTACGTTGGGTGCGGGAATGGGTGGAGCATTGTCTTTTTCTGGAATGAGATGATCGGTACCTGGACCTGGAAAAAAAAGGAGCAAGAAAGGAATTTCTTTAAAGATTCAATTTCTTGAATGTTTGTTTGAATTTCAAACTTGGTACATAAACTTTGAAAAAAAAATTTTTTGTGGATTTTTTCCCTTTTTCTACCCAAATGTATCTGGCCAATTACCCCATTCTTCTGAGCCATCCCGGTCGCTGCTCCGCCCCCTCTGCTGATCTGGGGAGGGCTGCAGACTACCACATGCCTCCTCTGATGCATGTGGAGTCGCCAGCTGCTTCTTTTCACCTGACAGTGAGGAGTTTCACCAGGGCAACGTAGCGCGGAGGATCACGCTATTCCCCCCAGTTTCACCTCCCCCCTGAACAGGCACCCCGACCGACCAGAGGAGGCGCTAGTGCAGCGACCAGGACACATACCCCACATCCGGCTTCCCACCCACAGACACTGCCAACTGTGTCTGTAGGGTCGCCTGACCGAGCCGGAGGTAACACGGGGATTCGAACTGGCGATCCCCGTGTTGGTAGGCAATGGAATAGACCACTACGCTATACGGACGCTCCCGGTACATAAACTGTTAAGCACATTTTGGAGACACTATCATGATGAGAGATGTGTGGCAACCAACATTGCAAACCATTTTACTGCTCATATCTCAGTTGTCTGTTTGCAGAGGAGGTAACAGAGAATACACAACATTCATTTTTGAGATTTCAATGAAGAGAAACCCCCAAAAATTATATTTCGGAGTGATTTTTAAAGGGTATCCAACAGAACATGGATTACGTGGTGCGCAGAGATTTCCCTCTTTTTTAATTTACATCTCTCACAGACATGACCCCTGAACTGTCTTTGTCTTGTGGTTTAGTTATCATTGCTGTCCTTCGGGAACATCCTTTCTCCCAGCTGGGCATTTTTTTACTGCAGAAGTGGTACTGCAGAACTGTACCCCGGCTGTACCAGATAAATTAATGCTAATAATTAATTACTAACAGACAGAGAACACATGGGTGCCACTGAGGGAGGACGGACAGACAGAGGGACAGGTAGACAGACGGAAAGAAAATAAGACGGATCAAATCGGTTAACGTTGTGAAGGGGGGGGGCTGCTCCCTCAAAGACACTCGACAACACTACTTTTAACAGGCACGGCAATGACAAACAGAAAAAATAAAAACAATCAAATCAGGGATCCAAATACCTGGATCTGGATCGGGATCGGGATCTGGAGCGGCTGACTGAGCGCGAGCTGGAGCGAGAACGAGAGTAAGACTTGGAGCCAGAATGGGAGGAGGAGCGGCTGCGGGAAGAACCTCGGTAGGGCGACCTGAGAGAGAGGAGGAGAGCGGGGAGAAAGTGAGAGGTGAGCAGCTAAATTTCATGGGATGTGAACAACTTAACACAAACCTCCACTATTTTCAAACTGTAAAGTCCGACTGCAGTGATGATATTCTTCAGAAATACAGTAATTTAAATACTTAACAGCTGTGTCATTTGTCATCAATACTTTGTTGTCTGGTGGCGACAAAATTCACAGAGACAACAAGACTTCTACTGTGAACTGATCTGAATGGTGATTGCGTCATACCCCCATAGATGTCACAAAATGGCACCAAAATGAAAAATGTCTCCCCTTTTTCTCCCCAGTTGTTCTTGGCCAATCACCCCGTTCATCCAAGCTGTCCTGGTCACTGTTCCACCCCCTCTGCCAATCCGGTGAGGGCTGCAGACTACCACATGCCTCCTCCGATGCATGTGGAGTCGCCAGCCGCTTCTTTTCACCTGACAGTGAGGAGTTTCACCAGGGGGACGTAGCGCGTGGGAAGATCATGCTATTCCCCCCAGTTCCCCCTCCCCCCTCAAACAGGTGCCCCGATCGACCAGAGGAGGTGCTAGTGCAGCGACCAGGACACACACCCACATCCGGCTTCCCACCCGCAGACACGGCCAATTGTATCTGTAGGGACGCCCGACCAAGCCGGAGGTAACATGGGGATTTGAACCGACAATCCCCGTGTTGGTACCAAAATGGATTTTGATGATGACATACTAAAGCAAAACGTTTACCTGGGACCGCTGTAAGAACAGCGCGTCTGGCAAAAGGAATGTGAGAGCACATTTATTTTGCCAGACGGATAAATGATGCATCTGGTTCCAGATGTAAACTGTAGGACTCAGATGGACACCAACACCCCTGAGGTGAATTCAAGTTCCCAGAAAATTTGCTGACCTGGAGTAGGAGCGTTTCCTCTCCTTTTGGAACTTTTTGTACTCCAGCAGCTCTTTGGCAAAGTCATTGGTCATCTCATCCAGCTTGGATTTCTGCCGGGCTCGGCTCGACGTGCAACTCGGCGGGCTAACGTATCTGACGGGGACATGGAGAGATGTAGGTTTGACTCTCAGTTAAAAATCAGAGGTTCTCAACCTGGAGGTCTGGACCCACCATAAGGGCTGTGACGTTGTGGTTTGAGTGCCCTGGGGTGACAGTTTGATTTTGACAAATGATTCAATATAATGTGAAGAGACGTTTATCGCATTTTGATGTTCCTAGTGAACACCTTTATCTGGTAAAATAATGACCATTTCCATTCTCTAGGTTTGTTCCAGCTGCTGGTCTGACAGGGTTTTTGCAGATCGTAAAAGAAAACAGTTTAGAAACCCTGAAAGTTGAACATATGAAATTTTTCACAGTCAGGTATTTAATAGCTAGAAGAAATACACAAAGTATTTGTCAAAAACATTGTTGTAGATGTGTAGAAGAGAATTAGGGCCATGTGTGGAAAAATGTATTAAAATTCTGAGCTCTCATCTCATCTCATCTTCAGCCGCTTCTCCGGGGTCAGGTCGCGGTGGCAGCAAGCTAAGTAGGGCACTCCAGACGTCCCTCTCCCCAACAACGCCCTCCAGCTCCTCCTGGGGGATCCCAAGGCGTTCCCAGGCCAGATTGGACATGTAGTCCTTCCAGCGACTTCTGGATCTACCCCGGGATCTCCTCCCAGCTGGACGTGCCCGGTAAGCCTCCAAAGGAAGGCGTCCGGGAGGCATCCTAATCAGATGCCCGAACCACCTCAACTGGCTCCTTTCGACACGAAGGAGCAGCGGCTCTACTCCGAGCTCCCTCTGGATGTCTGAGCTCCTCATCCTATCTGTAAGGCTGAGCCCAGACACCCTACTGAGGATTTAATTCTGAGCTTAAATTCAAAATCCAAACAATTGTTTCACATGTGACCTTAATTCTCTTCCACAGTCGATGGAACGATGTTTTTAAAGATCTCTTATGGATAATGATATCTATGCTTCAGAGGTCAAAATCAACTCACCTTTCTTTCACCCTCCTTTGTTTTCTGTATAACTCCTCTTTAGGGATGAGTGGAGGGATGGAGGAGGGGGAGGAAGAGGACGAGGAGGAAGAGGAGGAGGAGGAGGAGGCGAGGGAAGGGATGGGTGCACCTGAGGGGGCTGAAGGTGCCCAGGGGTGTGTGGCAGGGGTAAAGGGGTATCCGGGCGGGTAGATGGTTGGGAGCTGCTGTCCCGGGGGGTAGGGAGGGAACTGGGGAGAGGAGGAGAAGAGGGACGGAGGGGGGAAGGTAGGAGGCATGGGTGAGGATAGGGAGCAGGAGGAAGGGGGAAGGTGGTTGTTTGAATGTGTCCAGCCGCCCGAAGAAGATGAGCTGAGGAGAGACAGAAAGATATATACATATACATACATATACATATACATATATACACACACACACACACACACACACACATACATACACACATACATATATTTATATATATGTGTATATACACACACACACATATATATATGTATGTATGTATATATGTGTATATACACACATACATACATACACACACATATATATATATGTATGTATATATGTATATGTATATGTATATGTATGCTTGCACTTATTGGCAAACACACACACACAGTGATACAATCTATATGTAAAGCAAAGTCTCACACATAATATTTATGAAAGTGTTTACAATCTACTTTTTATGGAATCTATATGTAAGGTAAACATATGGTCTCACACACACACACACACACACACACACACACACACACACACACACACACACACACACTAGATCAACTGACCTCTCCCAGCTGGGAGGTGGTCCGGAGTAACTCCGCATTTGTTCTGTGGATTCAAAGAAAAATAAAAACATTTAACAATTTTCACATTGCCATATTAGTTCAGCTGGCCCTACTCTAAACCTGACCTAGAATCAGTTACAAGTTATCATATTAGTTCAGCTGGCCCTACTCTAAACCTGACCTAGAATCAATTACAAGTTATCACAGTGTTTCATTCTTCAAATAAAATGCTAAACCACAAGGTGAAAAGACATTTTATATGACTACCAACACCACTACCCACTACTGTTTGCTCTTAACTGCGACAACAGGAAGAGTGAAATTAAAATACATTGCAGTGGGGCTTCCGGGTGGCGTAGTGGTCCATTCCGTTGCCTACCAACACAGAGATCACCGGTACAAATCCCCATGTTACCTCCGGCTTGGTCAGGCGTCCCTACAGACACAATTGGCCGTGTCTGCGGATGGGAAGCCGGATGTCGGTATGTGTCCTGGTCGCTGCACTAGCACCTCCTCTGGTTGGTCGGGGCACCTGTACGGGGGGGGCCTGGGGGGAAAAGTGTGAGCCTCCCACGTGCTACGTCCACCTGGTGAAATTCCTCACTGTCAGGTGAAAAGAAGCGGCTGGCAACTCCACATGTATCGGAGGAGGCATGTGGTAGTCTGCAGTCCTCCCGGATCAGGAGAGGGGGTGGAGCAGCGACCGGGACGGCTTGGATGAGCAAGTCAATTGGCCAAGTACAATTGGGGAGAAAAGGGGAGAAAACTCCAAAAAAAGAAAAAACACTGCAGAGAGGTAGTCTCATGAGTGAAGGTCCTGTTGTAATCTGACCTGAGGCCAACAGAAGGCACATACACACTGTACCCCCGCGTCATCTCTGAAGGGTAAAAACCTGTCTGCCTGATTGCTCGACTACTGTCTGTCTCTCACCTGAGGATGTCGGGCGTGGATTTAGGCTGGTCGACTGCAGGTGGCCCACTACTGGTGTATGGTAAGCCTGGACACAACACAAACACACACAATAAACACACAGATGTGGTATCAAACTTCATTTAACACCTGCAGAATTCGTAAAAGTCCTTATCACCACAAACTCTCTTGTGCACTCGCTGCCATTGCTTTGCTGATGATGCAGCTTCCTACCTTGTGAAAGAAAGGATCAAGAGTTCACAAGTGCCTTCATTCCCCGCCTCCAGGGACAGAATGAAACGATTTTAACAGTGAGATAAATAGTTGTGTGTTGCTGTATAAACAATCTCTTCAATTGTGAAACAACTGGTAAATGTGGCAGTGGTGTCCTCCTACTGTCTAATGGAGGACAGAACCGGTGAGGAGTAAGTGGGATTGTATCAGTTTGTGTGTAGGAACCTGTGTGTGTCTGCATATGTATATTTATGTACCAATATGTGTGAAGCAGTCTGCATGTGTAGGGCTGTGTCATTGTGTTGGTACGTACTATGTGCGTAGAATGAATGCCACTCTGCACCTTTGAGTGTGTGTATGGGTGTCTCAGAGGGTGTGTGTGTTTCTGCCTTTGTGTAATGGCGCGCCAGAACGGATGCTAACACTAATGTGTGTGTGTGTGTGTGTGAACTGTTTGTGACATAAAACTGCACATTTATGCATGCATGTGTTTGCTTGTGTCAGTATGTGCATTTAAGTGTGTGTGTGTGTGTGTGTGTGTGTGTGTGTGTGTGTGTGTGTATACTCACTGTAGTTTTCAGTGGTGATGATGGATTAGCAGAGGAGTCTGTAGACACCAGGGTAACAGCAGATGTACTGACAGGAGTCTCACTCTCCTCCTCTCTGGAGGAAAAAAATTATAACAGGACAACGCACACCGGAAACAACAGAAATCAGGTTCTGCCTGTTTTTCAGTTTTTCAGTCTAAACCTTGTCATAATTAGCCAAAGGCTAATAAATTCCAACAACAGAGCCAAGTGTTCCCAAAATAAATCATTATTTTGATACTTTATGTGGTGACGAGTACTGCGAATAATTCACACAATCTAATCAGCTGCTAAGCAATGCAAACTTCTCTCTCCAGACGAGTTTTGATCACATGATTGCCTCACAGGTGGAGCACCATGCAGTTCCTATGAGACACCATGAATATAGTAGGTCAGTTAGCACTGGATCTCAATGGAGCATCATATCAGTGTAGTTTTGTTTTTCTATTTGGTTCTGAGTACTGCCCTGGTTGCCCTGACAAACACATCAGAGTATTGGGGCTTCTACATGGCGGCATGTCAGTCACATGCTCAGCAACAGCAGCTCTGAGTCAGAGCCTTTCACTGTGGAAACAGGGGTCAAACAGGGATACATCATCGTGCCCACCCTGTTTGCCATCTTTATTGCTGCCATACGCCACCTCATTGGTGAAGAGTTGCCATGGGGGAACCCAGTCATATACAGAACTGACCGTAGGCTCTTCAACCTTAATACGTAGGTTCAAGGCCAAGAGCAAAGTCTGCAACACCACCATCTTGGAGCTTCAGTATGCAGACGACAACGCCACTGCAGCACAAAATGCAGAAGACCCCCAGGACATTCTGAATGCCTTTGCCAAGGCATACAGCGCCCTGGGTCGAGCATTAAACATCAAGGAGACCCAGGTACTATATCAACCTCCACCCAACCAGCCACCTACCCAGCCCACCATAAAAGTGGACAACAAATTTCTTGAAAACGTTGATCACTACCCCTACCTCGGCAACCCTCTCTCCTGAAAAGCTGACATTGACTCTGAGGTCAACCATCGCCTGAGTTGTGCCAGTGGTGCTTACGCCAGACTCAGGAAGAGTCTTTGAAGACTGAGACTTAAAGGCCCAAACAAAACTCCTGGTCTACAGAGCTGTTGTTCTCCCCACCCTGCTGTATGGAGCAGAGTCATGGACCACCTACAGCAGGCACCTGAGAGCCCTGGAACAATACCACCAAAGAGCCTTACGAAAGATCCTGATCAGCTGGAAGGACAGACGCACCAACATCAGTGTTCTGGAAGAAGCCAACATGACTGGCATCATCACCACAATAATGCAGCACCAACTCCGATGGACAGGCCATGTCATCCGCATGTCCAACACACGTCTCCCCAAATAGACCCTGTACTACCAGCTGAAGGAAGGTCAGCAAGCTCCCGGCGGGCAAAAGAAATGTTTCAAGGACAATATCAAGACCAATCTGAAGAAATTCAACATCACATCAAGCAACTGGGAACACATTGCACTGGGCAGGCGCTCCTGGAAGAAATCTGTGCAGGAAGGAGCTGCACGTCATGAAATGGAGCTCCACTGTGCCGCAGAGAGAAAGCGACAGAACCTCATGAAGAGAGAGAAAAAGGCCCAACCACCACTACTTTCCCCTGTCCGCGCTGCACCAAAGTATGTGGATCACGGCTCGGCCTCTACAGCCACCTGAAGACCCACAAGTAGACTGCCCAATGCAGAGGAGTCATACTCGCCTTGAGTAACCACCGATGATGACAATGATGGTTTGTGTGTGTGTGTGTGTGTGTGTGTGTGTGTGTGCGTGCATACATGCTTGTGTCTGTGACTGAGTGGACCTACTTGAGTGTCTCCAGGTGGTTCTGCAGCGATTGGGGGGAGGGGACCGGTGTACTGTAGCTGGAGGAAGGACCTGCAGGTATGGGAGGAGTCCCAGTCAGCTGAGGCAACAGTAGGGTGTCTGAGGCCAGTGGACATGGTATGAGAAGGTCCTGAAGATGGAAAACAACAGAATAGAGTTGAACAGGACAGAACAGAAATTAATCAATTTGAACAAGCCAGAACAAAATTAAACAGTGACGTGTCATTTTATTTTAGGAGTACTTTGAGTTACAGAAATTAAAACGAGAAAAAGCAATTAAACAACAATAATAATAACAATAATAATAGTAATAAACTTTATTTATAGACCACTTCTCAAAACAAGGTTATGAAGTGCTTCACAGAACAGAATAAAATTGTTAAAAATGACAACAAAAAAAACCCACTGTATGAAAGTAAAATTAAAGTACCAACAAAGCCATAAAAAAATAAGCAAAATGGAAGAAAGCAATTCGATAATTAACTCAGTTACAAAAATAAAAGTTAAAAATAAAAGCAGTGTAAATAAATAAATAAATAAATAAAAACCAAACATTTGTATCATAAAAAGAAAAGTTTTAACAAGAGATTTAAACGAAGCTAGAGATTTAGCTCGTCTTAGGAAGGGAATAGGAATAGGAAGAGAGTTCCATAGTGTGGAGGCTCTAAAAGCAAACCCCCATCACCCTCTGTGATAAACCGAGACCTGGAAATAACCAGCAGGGCTCTATTTGCAGATCGTAATGGTCGAGAGGGCGTATACCAGGCCAATAAATCAGAAATGCAAGTAGGAGCAAGACGGTTTAAGGCCTTAAAAGTGAGCAATAAAATCTTAAAATGAATCCAAAATATAAACGGAGCCAGTGTAGGGAAGCACACACAGGAGTGATATGGTCATGCCTCTTTGTCCCAGTAATGAGCCGAGCAGCAGCGTTTTGTACCAACTGCAGACAGTGGAGGGACTGGTTGTGAATTTCTGCACGTCCTGCAGTCTCTTTTGCGTGTTCAGAAAGAAAAATACCCGACTGCTGTGAATGCACCCTGGGAACTGACAGAACCTTTCCTCCTGAGACACTAAACACATCATTATGAATTTTGGAGAGTCACTGACCCGCTGGCTGCGGATTGGCTGGTAGGGCCTCTGGGGGGGTGTCTGTGTGGGGGCAGGAGGCGGGGTTGGAGCAGGGCTCGGGGTTGGGGTCAAGGTCGGAGTTGGAGTCGGAGTCTGGGAAGTGGTGTTGGCGAATGCTTTCATCAGGCCTTTGGAGTAGCCTCTCTCATTCTTATAGTTGTTCACAGCCTTTGGGGAGGAGGCGACAGAGGAAAAAACAAGTACACGGACATTAGGACCATGACTGAATTCTTGCCACGCCACATATTTTTGGTAAAAATAACTGAAAGATGCAATTTGTAATTTCTACTTGAATGCTGACCTCTGCTGTTCAGGCAGGTGAATGACAACAACTAATCACAAAGGAAACATGGCTTGGCCCCTTTTCAAGCAAATAAATTCCAAGTACAAAGGTTGCAAATAGCACGTGCAGCACATCTGGTGATGTCTGCCATTTTTTGATGCTCTCAGTAGAGATCAGTTTACTGTGATTGCCACATGTTCAGCAAAGGAACGTGCATGCGAGCCAGGGTTTTGGGGGATGGCACAGAAAACAACAACCATCACCAGCCTGTGAGTCATTTACTGTGTTTCACTCATTACCATTCAGCAAACCCTGGTGATATGTAGTGGTCATATGATGCTACATATTATGCTTTCAAGCTGACATGTTATACATTGCACCTTTAAAATGATTGGTTGGACAAATGGTTGAATCAAATCAGGGGCAATAAATTCTACCACTCCTAAAATAATTCAGTTGTGCACCGGTTCTATCACCTACACTTCCATCCATCAGCCTTTTGTTTCCATTCATCTTTCCATCCACCCAATAATATTCTTCAATACATCCTATCATCCATCCATCATCCATCCAAACATCACACCCTTCCCCACCTGTCGGAGGAATTTGTTGGCGACGAGGGCATCAGGGGAGACGTCCGATGTGTAACAGGTGGGACAGACGTGTTCATCAGAGTCGAGCAAGGTGTTGCGAATACCTGAGCAGAGAAAAAGAGTGTATGTGTGTGTGCGTGTTCACACCTAAAGCCTGTTTTCTATTATGCATACACAGACCCACAGTCATCACAGTATCCAGTGCCTCAACAGGGGCCTTACTGGGTCACGTATCTAGCTTTCTGTGTGCGTTCAGGGCAGGAAATTGGCAAATGCAGTAAAATTGATTGTTCATTATAAAGTAAGTCTCCTCCACAAAACCCTCCCTCTTTCAAGGAGGTAATCCATTCTACAAAGCTACTTTCTATCCATCCATCCATTATCCGAACTGCTTATCCTGCTCTCAGGGTCGCAGGGACACTGGAACCTATCCCAGCAGTCATTGGGCGGCAGGTGGGGAGACACCTTGGACGGGCCGCCAGTCCATCACAGGGCCAACACACACACACACATACATTCACATCTAGGGACAATGTAGTATGGCCGATTCACCTGACCTACATGTCTTTGGACTGTGGGAGGAAACCGGAGCCCCTGGAGGAAACCCACGCAGACACGGGGAGAACATGCAAACTCCACACAGAGGACGACCCGGGACGACCCCCGGGGTAGCTACTTTCTAATGGCTGTTAAAATGAAGTTACTTGGTTTATTTGTTAACGTGAATAAAAAACAGTACGCTACGTGTGTGTCTTGTGTGTCTGTCCGTGGCTAATCTCGCTAACTACTGGACCTATCACGAATTTTTGTGCGGTTCTGACGGCCTGACGAAGAACCTCTCGCGGATGCGGTGATTCAAAACCTACGAAAAACATCTGTTCTCGTTATCGCCGCTCCCTCTCTTCAGTCACTCTAGCTAGCGTGACCAACGCTGCTCCGTCACCGCCCGATCTAAGTCAACCGCGCGCATGCGCGACTCACATCTACTGGTGGTCGCGCGGCGACAACGTCAAAACACATATTCAGGTACGGGTCCTGAAAGCAAACGAGAAGTTGATCGCATTTTGCACATCAGCAGATCATTCACTGCTGATGTCAGCACAGGAGAACTGGAGGAACACTGGACGATCCAAAAATAATAACCTCTAATACGGCTGCCGGTGCCCCTGAGCAAGGCAATGGAAAGAAGAAGAAAGCCACTTTATTCTCTCAGGTTACAATGACATGTGTTCTCTGCATGTAACCCGTCCTATTGGATAGGAGCAGTGGACAGCTGCAGCGCCCGGGGACCAACTCCAGTTCTCCTTTTCATTGCCTTGCTCAGGGGCACAGGCAGGGGTATTAACCCTAACATGCATGTCTTTCTGATGGTGGGAGGAAACCGGAGCACCCGGAGGAAACCCACGCAGACACGGGGGAGAACATGCAAACTCCACACAGAAAGGACCTGGGACGACCTGGGGTTCGAACCCATGGACCTTCTTGCTGTGAGGCAGCAGTGCTGACCACTGGGCCACTGTGCAAAGAAGAACTGGAGTTGGACCCCCGGTGCTGCAGCTGCCAACTGGTCCTATACAGTAGGATGGGTTACATGCAGAGAACACATTTCATTTTAACCTGTACGATGAGAAACTAAAGTGGCTTTCTTTCGTTCTACTTTGTCTGTTTTCCCTGGAGTTAAGGTTGGATGGTTGTTTTGAAGAGACTGTGCGAGGACATCCACCACTACCCACATGCATATAGGTTGTCTGTGAAAGAATACAAAGACAGCCAAATGGTATTGAACTCACGAGAAACCGTGCAAACGCTCGGGAGAGACGAAAATGCCTGCCGTCAAAAGCGGAAATATCTGCGAGACACACGCAAAGGCCAAGAGACAGCTGAAAGGCAGGCGGGAGAGCCTACATACTTCCCGCTGAGACCGAAGAGAGAGGTCACTTCCATGAGTGATGACACTCTTCTCTCTCTCTCTCTCTCAATAACCGTGTCCAGAGTAACCGATTCAACTTTCTGGATTTTCTTACCTGGATTGCCGAGCATGCATAAAGACATACCTCCCATTATTTTGGGAAATGCCCATGTGCAAATCCGGTACAAATCCGCAGCTGTCTGCAGACGCGGAAAGTAAGCCTTGATGCCTTTAGACCAAAATGGTCGCATAGTAAACCTTTCCTTTTTTGGAAAGTGCAAGTTCATATTAGACTTGCGAGGGTCCGCCTAGGGGGCTGCACATCCACAGACTGACAAGCAAAACATTTTTATCAGGTAGATTTAGTTTGGGCGCCGCACATAAAAAAAACCCCCCCAAAAACTGTTTTTCAGTATTTCCTGTTCAATCGACTTGAGCGCGGCACAGAAGTTTTATCACGCGCAGGAAAAACACGGGGTTTTCTGTCCGTGTGTGCGTGTATCTGTCTGCTGCTAATCTCACATACAACCGGACAACCTTCTTTCAGCTTGTTCCCTGTTTTTCGGGGGTCACCATGTGAGGGCACAGCACTAATGGTGGCCATGGTCAACCCAGGCCTCGACTGATCCGGTATGGTCTTGCCAATCCACATACTGATTTGGCAAACTTTTACGTCGGATGCCCTTCCTGACACAACCACTAACCCTATGGACGGGGGTAAATGTGGTGAAGCGTTAGATGCCATCCCAGTATTCATGGACTTGCGCCCATGCCTGTTGCACTACATACTACTACTACAGGACCTACTACTACTACTACCACTACTAATTTCGGCTGCTCCCGTTAGGGGGCGCCACAGCGGATCATCGGTTTCCATCTCTTCCTGTCCTCTGTCACACCAGCCACCTGCATGTCCTCCCTCACCACATCCATAAACCTCCTCTTTGGCCTTCCTCTTCTCCTCTCCCCTGGCAGCTCCATATTCAGCATCCTTCTCCCAACATACCCAGCATCTCTCCTCCACACATGTCCAAGCCATCTCAATCTTGTCTCTCTTGCTTTGTCTCCAAACCGTCCAACCTGAGCTGTCCCTCTAATATACTCGTTCCTAATCCTGTCCTTCTTCGTCACTCCCAGTGAAAACCTACATACTACTGGACCAGTCAGCCTTATAATTTTTGTGCACAGTTATGACTAGGAGCAAGGGACCTCCTGTGGTTGTGGTGATTCAAAACCTTTGAAAAACCTGATTTATGCCGCATTTGAGCAGCAACTCCTCAGCTGATTTGTCACCAAGTCCGAGCATTAGCGCGGGAAGGGGGCCTTCAGCGCCCCCTACTGGTGGGTGCAGCCCCCCCAGTAGTGGCAGGTGGCTGTGTTAACATCTTAGACCCAACAGTATGCCTAACATACCTTTATTCAGTGGGCTAGGGCAGGGTGGAATGTACACTTTAATAATAAAGTGAGCAAACACTCCATTCCAAACCTGCTACACACGCACCTCACAAACAAAACAATGACGTCATACTGTAGCGACCGGGGGAGGCGGTCGCTCAGACTGTCGGCGGTTCTGCGCTGGGGGAGCGCAGTGGCTGATGGGACTGTTAATGTTGGATTTAAAATTGTGTATTAATGATGTGGTGTTCATGTTGTGGTTATTCTTGTGTTGACGTCTTGGGGTTCGACTCAGACCAAGTAGGAAACTGTTAACTGACTAACTGACAGCAGGACCGTGATTGGGACTGATGTCGCCACTTGGGACATGGGGCGGGGCGACACGGGGGACTCGTTATGTTGTTGTCAGTTCTGGTCCGTTCTGGCCGGTGTCAATAAAGGAGCACTCTCGGGGATCAAACATGGGGATCGCTGGTTCGAATCCCCGTGTTACCTCCGGCTTGGTCGGGCGTCCCTACAGACACAATTGGCCGTGTCTACGGGTGGGAAGCCAGATGCGGGTGTGTGTCCTGGTCGCTGCACTAGCGACTCCTCTGGTCAGTCGGGGCGCCTGTTCAGGGGGGAGGGGGAACTGGGGGGAATAGCGTGATCCTCCCACGCGCTACGTCCCCCTGGTGAAACTCCTCACTGTCAGGTGAAAAGAAGCGGCTGGTGCCTCCACATGTATCGGAGGAGGCATGTGGTAGTCTGCAACCCTCCCCGGATCGGCAGAGGGGGTGGAGCAGAGACTGGGACGGCTCGGAAGAGTGGGGTAATTGGACAGGTACGATTGGGGAGAAAAAGGGGGAGGGGACGCTGCCTCTCGCCTCATTCTTCATGCCAGCTTGCCACAATACTTTCAGTTTTAGTTGGCAGCCCCCATACTTAAAACATCTTCCCGCACGCCTGAGTCCGAGCACACTGGTGGGTATCTGGGGTATCTGCACTTGGTGAGCACACTCGTCTAGTTCATTAATGTCTATATGTATGCACATCTATGTGGGTATTAAAAAAAAAATCACAAGTAAAAAATCTTAATCAGAATCACAGTGACTTTATTCGACCAAGTATTACACATGTACAGGTATTGTTATTAGTGCAGGTACACCATGCACACCACCAGCACCACCACACAAGGTACAAAGACATCAGGGCCTTCCACATAGAGAACAGCTGGACAGAGAGAGAGAGAGAGAGAGAGAGAGAGAGAGAGAGAGAGAGAGAGAGAGAGAGAGAGGAGGGAGAGAGAGAGCGCAGCGGTCTTCCCAAACAGGTAACAGGCCGGTGTGAACACCACACATGAGCAGTGTGTGTGTGTGTGTGTGTGTGTGCGTGTGTGTGTGTGTGTCTGCGTCTGATGAAGACTTACAGTCATCACAGTAGCTGTTGCCACAGCAGGGGATGACTACAGCGTCGTCCAGCAGGCCTTTACAGATCAGACAGCGCAGTTCGCTGGGGCACAGGGTCCTTCTTGTCCTCTGACACAGGCTGTACATGGGGGACAAACGGAGGCTTCTCCTTCTTTTCCAGGGCATATGCCTCGCTGGAGAGAAAGAGGGGGGGGAGGGGGCGAGAGGGGACAGGTTAAAAAAGCAAAACGAACTTCAACAGAACCTTCTGTCTTGCTCATACTCACGCAGTTATTATAGGGATGGCGTATCGCCCAGAGTTGGTGAGCATGGCTCCTTTGATGCTGGGGTCATCTACTGGCTTCATGTTGGTAGAAGGGATGCCTGTACTTTTTTTTGCCCTGGGAGGAGCTTCATAACTTTTATCCTGCAGAGACACACACACACACACACACACACACACAGTAAAAGCTGGTATGGAGGTGAACCCATGCTAACAGTTCAGTGTTGAACATGTTACGGCTCATGCTCACAATCCTAAATACCTCATACATTGATTGAAACACAAAACACAGGGGTGTCCCGGGTGGTGTGGCGGTCTATTCCGTTGCCTACCAGCACGGGGATCAACCGGTTCGCATCCCCATGTTACCTCCGGCTTGCTTGGGCGTCCCTACAGACACAAATCGGCCGTGTCTGCGGGAGGGAAGCCAGATGTGGGTGTGTCCTGGTTGCTGCACTAGCGCCTCCTCTGGTCAGTTGGGGGCGCCTGTTCAGGGGGGGGGGCTGGGGGGAATAGTGTGATCCTCCCACGCACTACGTCCCCCTGGTGAAACTCCTCACTGTCAGGTGAAAAGAAGCGGCTGGCGACTCCACATGTATGGGAGGAGGCATGTGGTAGTCTGCAGCCTCCCCGGATCGGCAGAGGGGGTGGAGAAGCGACCGGGACGGCTCAGAGAGCAGGGCGATTGGCCATGTACAATGGGGGGGGGCACAAAACAGAAATAATGTGTGCATGTGCTCCCTGTACGCACAAATGCACACACTCGGGGCTTTATGGTCATGTGCACACTCTTCGCACTTGGTGGCTCACACACTGACACCACTGCCCAACAGGTCGACAACGTGGTGCTGAAACACGGCAAGTTGTGTAAAACCAGAATGTTCACCTGGAGTAGATTCAAAGCCAGGTTGCGTATCATTAAATTGAACATATATCACCGACCCGTCCAACTGTGTCATGTGTTGAAATCCTGTACGCTAGCTGATGGATGGGCGGGGGCTTAGCTACCGGTAAGTGTCCAGCTCTCACCCCATTGGTGGGACAGTTCCTGATGTGGTGTCCGCTCCTCCTACAGCGGTAACAGGTGTAGTTAGCAGGTGGAGCAAGGCCTTGCTTTTTCATGTAGCTAATGAGAGAGGGAGAGAGAGAGAGGAGCAAAATTAAAAGGGAGAGATACAGTACAAATCGAGGAAGAAAGTAAATAGAGAAAGAGATGAGAGGGGGATGTACAGAAAGGACAGAGGGACAAGAAGCGAGAAAGGATGACAGCAGGATATGGAATCAAGTCAGATTCATTGGTGTAGCCCTAAAACTGCAATTCTGTACAATGTATGACACCACCTATCCTGAGAGCCTTGATTCAGATGAGAAAAAAACTCCACAGGAAAAACTAGAAAGAGAATGGGCGAAAGGAAGCGAGAAATATGAAAGAAAGTTTGCAAAGGAGAAGCAAAAGAGCAAAAGATAAAGGGGCATCCGGGGTAGCGAAGTGGTCTATTCAGTTGCCTACCAACACGGGGACCACCAGTTCGAATCCCCATGTTACCTCTGGCTTGGTCAGGCATCCCTACAGACACAATTGGCCATGTCTGCAGGCAGGAAGCAGGATGTGGGGTATGTGTCGTGGTTGCTGCACTAGTGCCTCCTCTGGTCGGTCAGGGGTGTCTGTTCGGGGGGGGGACTGGGGGGAATAGTATGATCCTCCCACGCGCTACGTCCCCCTGGTGAAATGCCTCACTGTCAGGTGAAAAGAAGCGGCTGGTGGATTCCACATGTATCGGAGGAGGCATGTGGTAGTCTGCAGCCCTCCCCGGATCGGCAGAGGGGGGTGGAGCAGCGACTGGGACGGCTCGGAAGAGAGGAGCAATTGGCCAGTTACAATTGGGAAGAAAATTTAAAATAAATAAATTAAAAAATAAAATAAAAGTGCTAAACACAAAGAGATGCAGCTTTGTGCGTAGCTATAATGGAGGAGGTGGTGGATGCTATAATGGAGGAGGTGGTGGATGCTATAATGGAGGAGGTGGTGGAAAATTATAATCAGACTCACTTCATGGGGTCATATTCATGGTTGGACTGGGACATCATGGCTCTGATCTTGTCCTCCTCTGATGCGTCCATCTCCGCTAAGTTGACAGTCTGTGCATATGTGTACATACACCCAAGGAAGAGGGGATCACACGCGGGTTTTAGTTTGAGTTTATCAAAAGTAGACTTTATCTTACCTAATGCGTTCTGGCCAGGAAACTACAACTAGGGCAGCTGCTAGGAATTCTGGGCCCCAAACACGATTAACAAATAAATAATAATAATAACAATAATAATAATAATAATCCATCCATCCATCATTTATCCAAGCCACTTATCCCAATCAGGGTTGTGGGCAGGTGGAGCCTATCCCAGCAGTCATAATAATAATAATTAATTAGGCATAATAATAATAAACACTTATTAATTAATTAATGACAATATTAACAATAATAAAGAACTCTTAATGTCTTAAACGGTTGTTTATAATAATAAATTAACAATAATAATATTAATAATAATAAAGAACTTGTCTTAAACAGTGTTTATAAAGTGCTTCACAGAACAAAAGAGAACATAAACTAAGAGAATGGCCTTACAACAGAATTAAGAGAAAGCCGGGTCAGATAAAAAAATTTTTAAAAAAAAAGAAGAGAAATAATTTAAATTATCGTCATCATTGCAATCAAAAGGAACACAAAATGAATTAAAATGTACAGAAAACATGCCAGCCAAAAACAATGGAAATCTAACATAAAAGCTAGATTATAAGAAGTGACGATGGTGACGCTGCTAACCTGACCGGCTCATGTGGGTTGCTCCAACCAAAGCCGAGCACACCATCACTACCATTACTGAAGTATAACAGTACTACCAACGCTCCCCCAGCAATGTCATGATGATCTTCATATATGTGTATAATTATCACAGGGACAATACATTAATTTTGTCACATGGACACTACATTAATTTTGTAAAACAGTGTGAGTGCATACCTTAGAGAAAATGCCCGGAGGTCTGGAGGCGCTCCAATTACCCACCTGTTTAAATTACAAGACAGAAGCAGATAAAACGTAAAGATGGCTACACAGACCCACTCAGAGGAATCTCCACTGCAAACCAACGGGACCTCTGTATGCAGGTACACATGTAAAGCCAGACGGTGCAGGGACCCGCAGGTGATCTCCACCCACCGTCTGGCCATACACTGTAATACTGCTAGTTACAGTAATACTGTATCCGGTGGCAATTTCACCCTTAACACTGCAGTGGAATTGAAATTCTCTCTCTCTCTCTCTCTCTCTCTCTCTCTCTCTCTCTCTCTCTCTCTCTCTCTCTCTCTCCTCTCTCTCTCTCTCTCTCTCTCTCTCTCTCTCTCTCCTCTCTCTCTCTCTCTCTCTCTCTCTCTCTCTCTCTCTCTCTCTCTCTCTCTCTCTCTCTCTCTCTCTCTCTCTCTCTCTCTCTTCTCTCTCTCTCTCTCTCTCTCTCTCTCTCTCTCTCTCTTGCACACTACATGCACTTACAGATACCCTCTCCAGCAGAACAACACAGAACAAGAACCACTTCACGTTACTGCTGAGCCCGGTTTGATCGGTCGATAACCTAGTCCTGTTCATCCGCCAACCGGCTGTCATTACTACCGCTTAATTTTTCCTGCAAGCCACGCAGTTTTCACAGGGAGACAGGGCGACTGGACCCCATTTCACTTCTAATGCTGACACAACCGCAAGTAGACTCCTCCCAAGACCATCAGACGATGGACGGAGCATCGAGGATCTTCCAGCCGACGGGCTGTGAAAGAAGAGACTTTGTTTTCCCGTAGAGTCGCGCCTCGACTCCGGACATGCAGGAGAAGGAACCGTTTTCCCAAACCTGTGCTATTTGTTTAGGGTTGCCAACTGTCCCGTATTAGCCGTGTACGCTGTGTGGGAATACCGATGGGTGGCGCTCAGTTGGAAAGAAGCACCATTTTAGTCTCTTCCTCTCGATCCTGTTGGGGAAAATGAGCGCAAGTGTAGATGGCGATCCGGGCCCTCCGAAAAATACATACAATAAGCAGTGGGAAGAGAAGTATAATTGGGTTAAACATGTCAGTGGCGATTTGGCTGGAGTTTTCTGCAGCCTGTGTCGTCGGGAGTTTTTGATCAGCCACGGAGGAGAAAACGATGTGAAGCAACATGCCGCCACGCACAAGAGGACTACACAAGCTAACAGTGCATGTAGCATTAGCAAGTTCTTCGCCACAACTACTGCTGAAAATCACAAAGTTGCTGCGTGTGAGAGTTCATCTGTATATCATACAGTTAAACACGGACTGAGCTACAACAGCATGGACTGGAACAATAAGCTCAACAATGTTTAGCGATTCCAAGATCGCGAAGAAAATCCACTGTGGTGGAAGAACCAAAGCCGGGATGCTTACAACGAGTGTACTTGGTCCGAAAACTGTACGAGATAGTCTGACGGATCTGTCTCCGACTGAGGATGAGCACGAGCCGGTCTATAGTTGTCCGTCGCCATGGACACCTCGAACAAGGGGAACCGGAAACTGTTTCCGGCTGCGGCGAACCGTCAGGCCTACTAGGCCTTCAGACTCCACAGAAAAAGGAAAACACTTTCATAAACATAATACAATCTTCTAATAGATGTGTTTATATCGCATTACATTTCGGTTTCGACTACACATACGAATTTGGGAGGCTCTGCTTACAGCCTCTCGGCCAAAAATAAATAAATAAATCATCCAATCAGCTTTTTTCCCTCTGCTGTAACTCCGCTATCTAAATAAGTTAGGCGTTAATACTGGATTGATAGATTGCTCAACCAATCAGATTTTGATGTGTAGCGGATGGGCATATTCTTTTATACTTGCCCAGCGTCATACAGCCTACGCGACTGATGGTTCAGCCAATCAGCAGTAGAGCCTTGGTCTGTGGTTGAAACGATTGTGGTTGCATTCCGCAGCGCATCGTGGTAGTTGGTGGCTAATGTTAGCTAGCGTTTGTGCTTTTGATTTAGTTAGCTAAGCTAGCTAGCCGTGAATGAGAATAATGTCTGAAGGAGAAGTCGTGAATGATGTGGTGGCAGATTTATTAGTCACACCATTTTCAAGACGTCTGAGCGGCATTTCACTTGTTTAGCTGTGTAAACTACTAATAAGACACGTTAGTCCCTAGCTAACGGGTGTAACCCTTTAGCCGAGCGGTTAGTGATGTCTCCTTGTGGTGCAGTACACCCCGTATCGAATCCCGCACCGGGCAAGAAAATAACCGGTTACATTGGTGGCAGCGGTGGGATCCGGAAGTGTGCAGATCCTCGGAAGTCTCTTCGGAGCACGGGAAGAACAAGCGCGAGGGCGCGCTTCCGGGGAGGGTGACGACTGTAAACTACTAATAAGACACATTAGTCCCCAGCTAACGGGTCTGACCCTTTAGCCGAGCGGTTAGTGATGTCGCCTTGTGGTGCAGTACACCCCGTATCGAATCCCGCACCGGGCAAGAAATTAACCGGTTACAGCTGTGACAGTCCCGGTTTCCACGCCATGTGTTGAAAGGCCATTTTCAGCACTTAAGAATAAAAACGTATTCCGGGAATACAACGGGACAGACACGACTCGCAGCACTGGCCTCCACTGCCGAAGGACATTCTGATGGATTTAAAAGCCAAAGGAGTGCTCTATGACCGTGTGATCTACCATTTCATCCAGAAAAAGGAGAATGGGTTTTGTCTTCAAATAGACAACACTGGTGACTCAAATGTTTTTTGTTTTTTGTATAGTTAGTTGATTTGTTTGATTGTTTTTATGCCCAGCGGCCCGGCTGGGATGTGTTTGTTTTGTTTCTTGATAGCGTAACGTTTCCAGCGGGATTACTTTCAGTAAGGCTGTACGTTACACAATGTCACCACACGATGTCACTGTTGTGAAGTGAAAAGTGCCAAATAACTTGATTGTGATGATACCCACTTTCGCGACTAAAACATTGTAGCATGGCGATATCACGGCTGTCTTTGGGTAATTATGAGGAGGTGACGTCTCACCGAAGGCCTGGGTCTGAAATGCACGGTCCGCTACTGCCCGGTGTGCCTTAGATGCTTTAATCCATCTGACGGAGTGCAGTGTAAACTGTTTGATTTTTATGAAAACAGTGATGAAACGGCCAATGGCATCCACCGAGCTATAATGGACTGTTTGGGAAAATATCAACTTAATACAGTGTATCACTTCGTATGCTGCAGACAATAATAATAATAACTATAATAATAATAATATTACTATTATTTCTACTATTATTATGATTATTATTATTATTATTATTATTATAGAAGGCTCTGGGCTACCTATACAAAGCGTCATGTAGGCTGTTACTCTGGCAATTTTTTTCTTGATTACCCCCGCCCTCCTGCCCCATTTTCCTGGGATAGAATGTTGGTAACCTTATATTTGTTTGACAACAAGGACTCGGATCACTGCGGAAGTGAGGCGGGGATCTGGGCAAGCTGGTGTTAGTGGCAGTTAGATTTAGTAGTTGGTCTAATTATGTCACGTGAGAAAATTGTTGTTAGTTGAAATCTTCTGGGATCTAGATACACACATTGTGCTTCTCGTAGGAAGTGTTACATAGGCCAATTGTTGGTTTTTATTTTTTTCCCTTTAATTTTTCTTTTTGCTTGAATCTTCCCTTGTTACTTGAGAAAAATACTATTGTTTGAATTCATTCGCTATTCAGTTGTGCACACTGAGATGAGATTTGTATTTCTTATTAACCCCCTTGGGGAAATTCATCCCCTGCATTTAACCCAACCGCCCCCCCCCCACACACACACACACACACTGGAAGGAAGCAGTGGTTAGCCGCCGTGCAGCGCCCGGGGACCAACTCCAGCTCTTGTTGCCACGCCTTGGTCAGGGGCAATGGGAGGAGTATTAACCTAACATGGATGTTTTTGATGGTGGGAGGAAAGTGGAGCACCCAGAGGAAACCCACGCAGACACGGCGAGAACATGCAAACTCCACACAGAAAGGACCTGGGGCGGCCTGGGGTTCGAACACGGGACGTTCTTGCTGTGAGGCAACAGCGCTAACCACTGGGCCAATGTGCTGCCCGTGACAAAGTTTGCTAGACGGACCGTCTACTTTTGTTTTGTTCATTTGTTACTTTGATTTTAACTTCGGGTAGACTGCACACACGGTGCTCTCTTCCTCGCTCTTTCTCTAACCCCTCTGTTTGTCTTAACCTTATCACACACTGCTCATGTGTCGCAATAGGCCAGCAAAACAAACACTGTGTAGCTAGTCATATGTTCCGACTTCAACTCTGCTCACCATAGTTTCATCTCCCACTTCCCCACATGGAAACAGAACAGCATGAAAAAATGCCATGGGCAAAGATGTGAAGCACTCCGCCAAGCTTTTCCTGGCTCGTGGCGAGACTGTAACAGACCACGGCATGACTGTATACTGTTAAAAGGTAAAGGGACACTCCCAGCCCCCAGGTCTCGATAAAATGGGCGATGAGGAGGCCGACCACCTGCCGAAGGCAGGGGCAGTGGATGGACCTCTTTAGGAGTTTCAAAAAAGAATGGCTCCAAGACCGGCAGAGTTGCGCAGTAAACCCCATTACTCGCCAACAAGCCAGGGAAAGTTGTGAAAATCCCGACTCTACGTTGCCAATGATCCATCTAGGCAGACAGCTTGGCGACGCTGACCTAGTTGCTAGGCAGAAGAGAGACCCAGTTTGAAGTCAACCCCCAGAGGTTCCCCATTCTAGGACCCGAGCTACAACAGTCGAAAGACTTAAGCCACCTTGAGAACTTGCAGCATTGCCAGAAGATTAAGAAAGGACTGCTCATGTACATTCCCGTGACCGGGGACCACACTGTTGGGTTGTCCCGACTGACTATAGGGGGGTCATGATGTTGTATGCCCTCCCCGGATCGGCAGAGGGGGTGGAGCAGCGACCGGGATGGCTCGGAAGAGTGGGGTAATTGGCTGGCTACAATTGGGGGGGGGGGCATGGTCATTCATTTATGAGCTGCTGATAAAATCAGGGATGTGGAAACAGTTGTCTCTTTAATGCTCTGTACCTTTATCTTTGCATTTAACATGACAGGATGTCTGTGAGGTACCTTCAACCTGCTTGCTCACTGATGGCACACACACGTGACATCTGAACGGAGAAAAATGAATTTTGCCATCACCTGCTGGAAAGATGCATAAAGCACAGGTAATGAATGTCACAGCGGCGGTCTCGCCTCGTGACGCGAACCTCAGCACCTCCCGCCAATGCAGGTTTGACACCTCTAAAAGCCAGCTACACTTGGAGGATATAAAGCCTGATCAGACACTCGCGTGTCCCGAACAAAGCCTTTACGTTGCAAGTGGGTAAAAAAGGCTTAATTCTCTGACATCCCTGCCCCTGTGTCCATTATGGACCTCCAAGCCAAGACGGTGTTGTGGAGTTGTAGTGCTCGAGTGTCATTTCCTTCCATGCACCTGTGCACATGAAATGAAATGAAATATCATTTCCCCCAGCCCACAGCAGTGCAACACAAAGACAAAAATCACATATCCAAACTACGAGAACACATACATCCAAACTACAAAACACATACGTGTATCCAACATATCAAACATTATTCACTGTCCAAGAGAGCAAATGCCAGGATGACTGTCTGAACTGCCGGTCTGCGTGGGCTAGCAGTTAGCTTAGCCTGCCCCACTTCCGTGTCTTGTCAGACCACCCTCGGTGTTTCCTCTTCAGTCACAGCTCCGGTCAGGGCCGTGGTCCCTGGGCCCACAGGACACTGCAGACCAGGTTCCCCCAGCCAATCCAGCGCCAGCTCTCCCAGCCATCAAATGAAGACACAAACTTAGATGCAGACGTGGACAAAGACACTGCATGAGCGGCACTGGGTGAGGCTGCTGCAAACGTATGTTCATGCCGCTATCTCCCACACCAGTACTGGGTGAGGCCGCTGCAAATGTGAATTCGTGCTGCCATCGTCCCACACAGGAAGCGGTGATTATGGACTCGGTCTCGAGTCCACATTGTCAAGGACTTGGTCTCATCTGGGACCTCACAGCGTAATGACTCAGTCTCAGACAATGTGGACTCATGATAATTTTTCCAAGACCTGTCGAGTACAAGACTATAATTTAACCTTTGTTTTATATAAATACCGAACTTGCCCCAATAAAGTACACTCTAATTTGGTCCCTTTTATCACTACCTGATATTTCTGAAACACTGGAGATTTGGGATCTGAAATATTCCTTCCTCAGCTGAGGACAAAAAAAAAAGACTAAATAAATATTAAAAGTATAGTGAAACCGTGATTTTTACTATGATGGTAGACCACTACACTTACAGTTATGGTGTTCTGCTTTCAATCTTGATGCACGTTTTGACCCCACTGGTTTTGCGTTAGAATGGCCGTCTTAAAGTCTTGGACTTAATCCAGAGTCTTACCCCCAAAAGACTTGATCTGAACTTGCTCTTGCTGCTGGTCTTGATGACAAGGCTAATTTGAGGGTTTACATTTCAAATGTGTTTCTCAAATGCTAAACAAGTTAAGAAAACTGTAATATGTGAACGGTGCTGCACTACATCGATATTACTTGTCATATTAGTTCATTACTGAGTAACATCAAAATAAAAAAAAGCAAAAGTAGTACATTCTGAAAATGGAGCATGTCACGCTTTAGCTGCAATTTTCCTTCTATCATCCTCCACACTGAGTTGACTGCAGCCTGACCTTTTTGTCATCATAACACAACACATACATTGTATTATAAACCCTGTTGATATACAATGATGAGCCAAAACATTATGACCATTCACAGGTGAACCAAATAACATTGATCATCTCCAAACATGGGCACCAAGGTCTGGGTAGATTAAATGGTAGGTGAACAATCTGTTCTCGTAGTCAACATGTTGGATGCAGGAGAAACGGGCAGGAGTAAAGACCTGAGCGACTTTGACAAGGGCCAAATTATTATGGCCAGACAACTGGGTCAGAGCATCTCTTAAACGGCAAGGCTTGTGGGATGCTCCCGGTCAGCAGTGGTGTCTATCGATAGTGGTCCGAGGAGGGACAAACCACAACCCCGGCAACAGGGTGTTAGGCCCAAGGCTGATCGATTTGCAGGAGCAACGAAGGCTACCTCATCTGGTCCGAACCAACAGAAGGTCGACTGTGGCCTAAGTCACAGATAACACCAGACAACAAAGACTTTGCTTCTTGAACACCTTTGGGTGGATTTTGTGCGGCTGATCATGAAAATCACCTTAAAATTTTCCTATCACACACCGTTTTACAGATATAATCTAGTTTTGTGATTTCCTGTCCTATTTTAAATCTACTAGTATGTTGCCCACAAGTCACAGAATTTTAATGACGGTTACGGGAGGAATGTGTTACAACAAACAGTGGATCGCACCCTGCTGCGTATGGAGCTGCATAGCCACAGACCGGTCAGTGCCCATAATGACCCCTTGTCCACCGTTGAAAGTGCCTACAATGGGCACGCGAGCATCAGAACTGGACCTTGGAGCAGTGGAAGGAGGTCACCTGGTCCAATGAGTCCCATTTTCTTTTAGATCAAGTGGATGGCTGTGTACGTGTGCGCTGTTTACTTAGGGATGTGATGGCACCAGGATGCACTGTGGGAAGATGACAAGCCGGTGGAGGAAGGGTGATGCTCCGGGCAATGTTCTGCTGGGAAACCCTGGGTCTGGCCATTCATGTGGATGTCAATTTGACACGTACCACCTACCTAAACATCATTGCAGACCAGGTACACCCCTTCATGGCAATGGTATTCCCTGATGGGAGTGCCCTCTTTCAGCAGGATAACGCACCCTGCCACACTGCACACATTGTTCAGGAATGGTTTGAGGAACATGATGAAGTATGCAAGGTGTTGCCCTGGCCTCCAAATTCTCCAGATCTCAATCCGATTGAGCATCTGTGGGATGTGCTAGACCAACAAGTCCGATCCACGATGACTCCACTTCGCAACTGACAGGACTTGAAAGATCTGCTGCTAATGTTTAGGTCACCTTCAGGGGTTTTGTAGAGTCCATGCCTCAGTGGGTCGGTGCTGTTTTGGCGGTACATGGAGAACCAACAGCATATTAGGCAGGTGGTCATAATGTTTTGGCTCATCAGTGTATAAACAGTTCTTCTGTGTGTGTTTATATGTAACAAGCTATGTTTACAGCTCATTTAACTAGACAGCTAGTAAGCTACTGTTATCCTCCAGAGATAGAAAAGAGGCATTGGATCATCCTTTGTACCAAACAGCTGATGTCACAGGCAAATAAACCAAGAAGACATCTTAGACGTGTTGGTTGTGTGTTTATGTATATGGGAAAGTTTAAAGGTTGTTAGCTTCTCAACAGTCGAGTGGAAAAAGCTCATACATCCTTTAAAGTTTTTTCATATTTCATTTTTTCTGAGCTCTTCAACAAAACCTGTTTTATTTAAACACTTAAAAAAAACCTTTTAACCACTGAAGTCAGGATGAAAATAAAAATGTCACTCACTATAACGTATCAGTCAGGATGAAAATAAAAATGTCACTCATTACAATGTATCAGTCAGGATGAAAATAAAAATGTCACTCATTACAATGTATCAGAGTCAAACTAAAACACCTTGACTACAAGTTTGAATGTAATGATTATACAAGTATGACAGACGTATTGCACGTAAAATCCTTCTTTTTTAAACTTTTTAAAATTTTGTTTCAAATACATATATAAAATGTTGAGGGATTCTTAATTTTGATGTTTCACCTTTATGATGATTTCAACAAAAACGACACTCCCCTCCCATCTTCTCCGAATCTGCAGTGAAGAGACGAGTGTTTTTGGCGCTCCCCTTTTTAAATCTTATCAAAACACTAAGAACCTGAATCTTGACAGAGTCCTGAAAAGTTCTTTTCATCGAGTTGTTTCATGTTCAGAGAATCCAGGCTGCATCGTTCAACACATTTAGATTTTGATCTGGAGATGTGGACCTAGTTGTGTGATGATTACACACACAGTTCATATATGATGAGACCCCCCCCCCCCCGGGTCATGCCACGTACTTTATCAAGTTCATTTATATTTATAAGTCATTTGTGTTTAGGTTCCTTTGGATTGCAAGCAAAAAAATGGTTCAGACAGACAGCTATATGATGAAATAGTCAAAGGGATTTAATAAAAAAACAAGGCACTTTATTTGGTAACACTATAACAACTACACAAATGAAGCATTATTAGTTAAGTATTAGTAACTAGTGAATTCATCATTTGTAAAACATTTGTAAAGCAAGACATGCGCCAGTGGTTAGTGTGTTAATAGATGTTTTATAAATATTAATACTGCAATTCATGATAAATTCATACACAAATGTACATCTAAATAGTTTTTTTAATCATGTACTTACACTTTCTAAAGGATCTTATGATCCTTTAGACTTTTGTGAGTCTCAAGGTGCCGCCGGCCTTTCAAACTAATTTGTAAACACTTGGTAAGGCGGAGATAGTCCTCACTTTAGATGAGGTCATACAAAATACTTAACTAACAACTAGTAATGACCTGAATTAATCACGAATCACAGTATTAGTAAGTATTTATAAACATCTATTAACACGCTCACTAACCATTGGTGCATGTCTTGCTTTACAAATGCTTTACAAATGATGAATCCAGTAGTTACTAATAATTAGCTCATGCTTCATTTGTGTAGTTATTATAGAGTGTTACCCTTTATTTTTGTCATTGTTCAGGTTACAACAGATGTGTTCACTGCATTTAACCCATCCTATTGTATAGGAGCAGTGGGCAGCTGCAGTGCCCGGGGGACCAACTCCAGTTCTTCTTTCCATTGCCTTGCTCAGGGGCACAGGCAGGAGTATTAAGCCTAACATGCATGTCTTTTTGATGGTGGGAGGAAACCGGAGCACCCGGAGGAAACCCACGCAGACACGGGGAGAACATGCGAACTCCACACAGAAAGAACCTGGGGCAACCTGGGGTTCGTACCCAGGACCTTCTTGCTGTGAGGCAACAGTGCTGACCACTGGGCCACTATGCTGCCAAAAGACTTTGGTGGTTCTTGAAGTGTTTATATCTCGGTGTGCATTTACTTTCATGCCAATCAGACTTTTAGTTTAAGAGATTATAGCCACTCAAATTTGATCATTTTTAACCATCATAACGCCCCAGTCTGACTGGTTAATCCACCATTATGCTAACTCATATGACTAAATCATATACTCATCATCATTGGCGGTCACTCGGGGTCGAGTATAACCATCCTCCCTCTGGGTCTTCAGGAGGGTGTAGAGGCTAATCCTGGAGTCGCATAATGGGAGGATGCCTGCGTGTGACAGCTTTTTACGTGGAGTGGCTGATGCGCCTGCAGCCACTACACGGTCCTTGGCAGGGGGTGGCCAAAGTCCAATGGCATGGAGAACCATCCTCCTTCACTGCCGTTGGGACCTGCAGACATCTTCCGCCAGTTCCACCGTTGAGTTCTTTGTTGGCTCGTGCTTCGTCTGGAATCTCTTCTTTTACCTATCCGCCTTGGGTGACCCTACCAGGAGCCTAGCTCCGGACGGCATAGCTCTTAGGATCATTAGTACGTTCAAGCTTCTCCACCATGGCAAGGTGGCGATCCAGGAGATTAATCATATGCTATCTCACAATGAATACAGAGATGGTGGAAGAACAACACTGATAGCAAACTAGAACCAGACCAGTTGGCCATATGCATTCGAGCCCTCAGTAACGGGGGTTGTGCAGACTCATGCAGTTGTGCAGACTTAAATGTATTCGTTTTCCATTTCTAAAGATTTTAACCATCAGAACAGCGCGCCCCTTTGCTTGCCAACACTAAAATCGAGAAAGGGAAAAAAAAAAATCTACTACGGGTTCTCATTTCAGCCCTCAAGACAATTAATAGCTCTTTTGACATCCGCTATATGACAAATTTTCACCCCCATGGTTAATAAATGCCACATCAAGATATATCTGCTAATTACATGCTCCAACTCACCACCATTAAACCGATTCACTGGTAATTCATTAAAACCGAGTGCTCAGACAAAGCGGTTTGTGTCTATAAAACCCAGGCATTGTGTTTCCATCTTACATTGCGGTGGGCAGCTCAGTCCAATAACACACAGATGATATACAGTGCTCTGCATGTAGGGCGGCACGGTGGCCCAGTGGTTAGCACTGTCGCCTCAGAGCAAGAAGGTCCTAGGTTTGAACCTCAGGGTTGTCCAACCTTCGGGGGGGGGGGGGGTCATCCCAGGTCGTCCTCAGTGTGGAGTTTGCATGTTCTCGCCGTGTCTGTGGCAGGTTTCCTCTGGGTGCTCCGGTTTCCCCCACCAAAAGAAACATGCATGTTACATGTTACAAAGAAACATACATGTTAGGGTTTATACTCCTGTCTGTGCCCCTGAGCAAGGCAATGGGAAAAGAACTGGGGTTGGTCCCCGGGCGCAGCATCAAGGCGGCAGTTCACTGCTCCTAGCTACACAGATCCCAGCTAGGATGGGCTAATTTGCAGTAACTGAATTTCCCCATTAGGATTAATACTTACTTACTTTTTGATGGTGGGAGGAAACTGGAGCACCTGGAAGAAACCACCTCAGACACGGGGGGCACATGTAAACTCCACACAGAGGACCTGGGATGACCCCCAAGGTTGGACAACCCTGGGGTTCGAACCCAGCACCTTCTTGCTGTGAGGCGACAGTGCTAACCACTGCACCACCGTGCTGTGTTGACATCTTCATCATTCAGTGAACAACTTTGGTAAAGGTCAATAGTTTGGGTTGCACTCCAACGCAGTTAAACAGAGGAGTGCATGTTTTTGATGCAGGGAACATGTTTAACACATTGACATTTAGTGTAACCCAAACTACGCTATTTTCCAGTGACGTTGGGTTGTCTGTTCAATGTTTCCAGACACCACAGTGACATCAATTTTGTTGTGCACAGTCGTCCTTTTTTTAAAAGTCAAACACATGGCCCAATATATGAAACAAAAGACTTTATTGGCAAATAAAGTGTGGAGTCTGGCAATTCAATACATCATAAAAGCAAGACAGAAAATATGACCCAACAACAAGAACCCAGGCTTATTCCAGTTTATGAGACCTATATAAAATTAGAAAGTTAAAAAAAGGAAAAAGAAATTCTGATTTGTTTTTGTTTTCTGTTCAACAATAGATAACTCAAAATGATGACCCCCCCCCCATTCAGTAATAAACCATCTCTCAATGCAAGGATCAGTTACCTATAAGAAACAAGTGAAGATATATCTTCTAAAATCTAATTTTTCTGTGTTGGTTCAGAAAGTGTGCGGTTTGTGAAGCAGTTGTTTTTATGCCATGCGGACACTGAGAAACCAGACGAAGCAAGGAGTAAACAAACTGAGAATTCATCGAATAAACTAGGACCACTAAAGGAGCATATAAAAGGAATGGGGACTAACTCGGTTCGTGAAATGTCTATTTTTGCAGGCTGGTTCGGCACAGCCAGTTTCCTGTTTGCTCAAGACTCCTGCATTGCACAACCTCTTCTCACAGCAGACCAATACGCTAGTGTCACAACGCTGAGGTTCACAATCCTATATTCACACCTAGGCCATCTCCTTTATTTTATTATTACCTTTCATGAACACGTGTCTGACATCCAGACTGTGTCACAATATTACCGAAATGGATTCCTTGGACTCCCAATATTACAGATGGCTGTCTGTCCTACACGTCAAAATTAGATTTCACTTTCCCCTCAAGACTGATACTTCCCCCTCTTTTTTTGGCGTTTTCCCCATTTTTTCTCCTCAATTGTACCCTGCAAATTACCCCACTCTTCCAAGCCGTCCCGGTCGCTGCTCCACCCCCTCTGCCGATCCGGGGAGGGCTGTAGACTACCACATGCCTCCTCCCATACATGTGGAGTCGCCAGCCGCTTCTTTTCATCCGACAGTGAGGAGTTTCACCAGGGGGATGTAGCGCGTGGGAGGATCACGTTATTCCCCCCCAGTCCCTTCCCCCCGAACAGGCGCCCCGATCGACCAGAGGAGGCGCTAGTGCTGCGACCAGGACACACACCCACATCTGGCTTTCCACCAACAGACACGGCCAATTGTGTCTGTAGGGACGCCCGACCAAGCCGGAGGTAACATGGGGATTCGATCCGGTGGTAGGCAACTGAATAGACTGCCACGCCACCTGGACGGCCTGGCTGATACTTCCTCTTGTAATATTTACTTTAAGACTGAGTATACAGACCGCATGTCGCTGGTTCCCCACCCACGAACAAACCAATAACAGTTTTTGAAGAGTCGATCAGAGCAGCCTGGCAAGGGATCAAATCAACAGCCTTCATTAACCAATATACCATTGAGATCAAGCAACCTATCAGTGTGATGGAGTGGGGGATGCTGACCTGTCAAACACTTCCAATTCTTTTTTCTCTCGCTTTGAGAGGTCTGATTTAACTCATGTTTCCAGCTTGTCCCTTGTCCAGGGAGTCCCTTGTACCTCAGAATCAGAATGATATTGTGACAGCTCAAACACGTGTCACAGCCTTATTTAAGAAAATGAACATAAGGAAGGCTGCTGGCCCCGATGCCATCTGCGGGTGCACTTCGCGCTACTGGGCGGACCAGCTCAGTGAGGTCTTTACTAAACTCTTTTGTGTGCCGATTGTTGCCAGTTACCTTCAATCTGGAAAACTTCCACTATAATCCCTATTCCCAAATCAAAACATTCCAGAGCACTACATGAGTTCAGACCTGTTCATTTGGTAAACTTTATTAATCCCCGTAGGGAAATTCCTCTCTGCATTTAACCCATCCTAGCTGGGTAGCTACGAGCAGTGGGCAGCCGCCGTGCAGCACCCGGGGACCAACTCCAGTTCGTCTCGCCATGCCTCGGTAAGGGGCAGGAGTATTAACCCTAACATGCATGTCTTGATGGTGGGGGAAACTGGAGCACCTGGAGAAAACCCACCGCAGACACGGGGAGAACATGCAAACTCCACACAAAGGATGACCCGGGATGACCACCAAAGTTGGACAACCCCAGGGTTTGAACTCAGGACTTTCTCGCCGTGAGGCGACAGCGCTAACCACTGTGCCACCATGCCGCACTTACATCACTTGCAACAAAAACTTTGAGACAATTTTAAAAGATGAGGTTGTCTCGGGAAACTAGACCCCCTTGCAGTTCGCTCATCAAGCTGGCAAGGGTGTGGAGGGTGCAAAACTCTTTATCCTTGACAGAGTATATAAGCACCTGGAGAAAACCAGTTCTGATGCAAGACTTTTATTTGCTGACTTCTCTTCGGCTTTTAACGAGATGCAACCTCACATTTTGATCAAGCGGCTTGCTTCTTATTTTAATTTACCTGATCAGCTTTTAACAATGCTTTTAAACTTTTTAAGACAGAATGCAGCAGGTTTAATTAATGGAGTCATGTCCAATGTCCTGGTCTCAAACACGGGCTCACCCCAGGGTTGCGTTCTTTCCATCCATCCATCCATTATCCAAGCCGCTTATCCCAATTGGGGTCGCGGGATGCTGGAGTCTATCCCAGCAGTCATTGGGCGGCAGGTGGGGAGACACCCTAGACAGGCTGCTAGGCCATCACAGGGCCGACACATTCACACACACACACACACATTCACACCTAGGAACAATTTAGTACGGCCAATTCACCTGACCTACATCATTACAGTAATTCAAATTCAACTCCTGCGGAGTTGAATCCAAGGTCAGGAATTCTAGGAATTACATCCAATTCATCGCAAAACCACCCAAAACCTCTAACATGGCAGGAGTTACTGGTGGCTAAATTATTGAGTTTTTTTCTGGTAATGCACAGATATGAAATGTGTACATTACAAAATCTTTCTGCCGTCACAAAAAGATGAACCTAAAGCGGCCAAGTCCCTAACAGGAGCTGACATGCCCATGGTGCAGAGGGGCGTCACCTGACTGCAGTGTACAATAACGGTTGCGTTATCTGTTGTCAAAAGCTTGTTTGCATCAACTGTTACAGGGTGTTTGTGCCTGTCCCACCCTTTCATATACCAACAGCCATGTGTGAGCATTGAGGGTGTTCATACCGTGGGCATACCTCTGTAGTGGTCATACAACAGTTCGCACACATGGAATAAATACTTGCATACAAAGCAGAGTAAAAATCTTTTAATCTTTTATTAGGAGGAATTGTTGTCACGGCTTTGGCTTTGCGGAGGGCTTGACCTCATGTACTCTGTACACTGCACAAGATTAAAACACTGGTGGCTTCATGTTGTGGTTCTGGTAAATGATGGATTTTTACATTAGGTCTCTATGTTCTGTTGGTGAATTTCCCTTCAGTGTGAAATAAAGCTCTACGGAGAGCACAAACATTAAAAATAAAAAAGAGACAGGGGCACAGTCACCCCTTCATTTGGTTTGGGAATGTGAAACACCATCTAATATTAACATGTACAGCGGTAGGCCAGCCCGGCTGACACTGCGGGACCAGTTAAGAAAAAAGGTTTGAACACAGTGCAGTAGTAGTGCAGGCTCCAGCACATGGAGCAAATATCTATTCCTGCTACAGGAATCCACTGTAAGTGCATCTCTCTCAGCCTTTTTGCAAGGAGACAAGAGGACACACACTTATCAACTCTCTGCAAGCAGGTGTGTGGTGCTGGTGTGAGCCAAGTGTGTGTTGGGCAGTGCTGTAGGAGAGGAGGTGCGGTGCTGTTGGGTTTGGTTACGTACTGCTTTGGAGACTCCGAAGGTGTGGCGGTGGGCTTGATTGTCAGAACGCTCGCTGAAACATCAGGAGAAACACACCGATTAATCTGGGCTGTCCATCCCGTTTTTTTTTTTTTTTACTAACTAAATCAATTTAAAAAAAAAACTTCATCCAACTACCTACTGTGCACGTGTGTTTGAGCTACGGCCATCACAGACACGCCATCGTGGAACTAGAATGGTTTATGCAGTACAGCTACTCCTACTACAAATAAATTATACTACTACTAATAATAAATACATATATAGTTATTGATATCCACAGTAGTATAGCTGCTTTTAAGACACCGAAAAACACTTGACATGAAATGAGAAAAGAACATAAGAAATGATAAGAAAACCTTGATCAAGCCCTTCTGGACAACCTTGTGATTTTGGGCTACACAAAAACTTGATAATGAGAATGTCCATCTCACAATAAAAGTTTATTGAATGAAACTATTTTTAAAAAGTTAGATTTGCAGGGAGAGTTTAGCCCTACAGACAGACAAACAGAGATAGCGAGACAGACAGAGAGATAGACAGAGTTAGATAGACAGACAAACAGCGAGATAGCGAGACAGGCAGAGAGAGAGCAAGACAGAGAGATAGAGAGAGAGAGCGAGGCAGAGACAGACAGACAGACAGACAGAGAGATAGACAGACAGACAGACAGAGAGATAGATAGACAGATAGATACATAGACACAGAAGAGAGAGATAGACAGACAGAAAGAGACAGACAGACAGATAGATAGACAGACAGACAGACAGGTGTGTGAAGACATTACCACCACAGCCTGCCTGACATTTGAACAAGACAGCACAGACTCACATCTATTCTGCATTTAACCTTGCTATAAACTGGGATAAGTGTATATTATCATGAAGTACCAAGGCCAGAAAACTGTTCAGCCGACACGGATGCAGAGTGAGGCTGAGCTGGTCTGACAGAGTGCTCAGCTGTGCCCTTTAATGGTTCAGCACTCGGCAAGCTTCTCCACCACGACAAGGTGACCATTCCCGGAGAAGAGAGGACGATGACGATGGCGGTTCGGTATCTAGCCGTGTTACTGTGTCAGTTAGAATCTATTCTAATCCGCCCGTTAAAGTTGGTTGTGCTCCACAAAGTCATTTCCCATCTCTATGGGAATGAACTGCACCTACCACGTGGAGTGTAGCCGTGCATGCGGTTTGAGGCTGTGGTTTGACATCTGCTCATTTGACTAACTGTAAGTTTCAACAGACCCAAAATATCGCTTTATCACCTCTTATTTCACCTGTGTAAGTCAGACCTTGTGTATATATGCGAAGACTGTTGTGTTGTTATTCTATGCTAAGTACACTGAGAGAGCCACGAAACCGGAGTCACATTCCATGTAGTGCAAACACCTACATGGCCAATAAACATGATTCTGATAATAAAAAAAAAAAAAGAAAGATTGCTTTGCAAGTCTAATAAATATACTTTTGTCATTATTCTCTGAGATTTTTAAGGATTATTTTGGATTTAAATCAACATAACTCCCCACCCCCACCTCTCTCTCTTTCACCATTTGACATGGGCCAACTGGGAATATTGTCGTCCACAGAAGATGGAAACTTCTTCCCCCCCCCCCCCTTTTCTCCCCAACTGCACCCGTCCAACCACCGCAGTCGCCGCTCCACCCCCCACCCGCCGATCTGGGGAGGGCTGCAGACTACCACATGCCTCCTCCGATACATGTGGAGTCACCAGCCGCCTATTTTCACCTGACAATGAGGAGTTTCGCCAGGGGGACGTAGCGCGTGGGGGGATCACGCCATTCCCACCAGTCCCCCCCCCCCGAACAGGCACCCTGACCGACCAGAGGAGGCGCTATTGCAGCAACCAGGACACATACCCACATCCGGCCTTCCACCCGCAGACACAGCTGATTGTGTCCGCAGGGACGCCCAACAAAGCCGGAGGCAACACAGAGATTCGAACCGGCGAGCCCTGTGTTGGTAGGCAACGGAATAGACCGCTACGCTACCCGGATGCCCCTGGAAGATGGAAACATTTCCTGAGAGACAGACTAAAGGCTGTGGCCTGTGCTGTAGCTGTGGTAGGAGCTGAAGGAGGACAGTTTAGGCTGTACAGCAATAAAACACACACCACAGACTTTTTATGGATGTGGTGTGGGAGGACATGCAGGTCGCTGGTGTGACAGAGGGAGGCAGAGGACAGGAAGAGATGGAAATGGATGATCCGCTGTGGAGACCCCTAACGGGAGCAACTGAACGTAGAAGTAGGAGACTTTTTATACCAAGTGGAGGGGGGCATCTCGAAAAAAAAGTGAGCTACATCGGACTGGGGCAGAACCGAAGCTTTGGACAGCTCAAATATGAGAAAAACAGGGATGATGCAGTCATCCATTTTCTTCTTTTCTTCTTCTTCTTCTTTTAACCAGCTGTCAAATATACCCATCCTGGTGTTTCCACCCCCTCCCCCCAGTGTATTTCAAACACCCTGCTGTTCCACAGAAATCACCCCGTTTCTTTGTGTGGTCAGGGAGGAAGAGCGACACGTGATTCAGAAACCTCTCCAAACACTGTGTAGCAGGCCTCTGTGGGGACGCACTTTTGTCATTCAACGTTTGGAGCTCGGCCTTTTTTCACCGGGAAGCCTGTCAACCTGTCCTGCCAGCGGGAGAAATCCCGGCAGGCCGGTGCAGGGGGCACTTGTGTAAACAGATTGTCACTATTCACACAAGTAACAAGCTCTTTAACTGTCACATGAGACGATAAAACTACCCATACAGACATGAGACAATAAAACTACCCATACAGAAATAACAGGAATTATTTTATTAGTAGTTATAACTGCAATGGTAGTATCCAATTTTTGGTACACGGTGAATTATAAATATACCACATATATAAAGTCATCATTGTTAATGTGTACATAAATTTCTTTTTTGGATTTTCCCCCCTTTTTCTTCCCAATTGTACTCGGCCAATTACCCCTCTCTCCCGAGCCGTCCCGGCCACTGCTCCACCCCCTCTGCCGATCTGGGGAGGGCTGCAGACTACCACATGCCTCCTCCGATACATGTGGAGTCGCCAGCTGCTTCTTTTCACCTGACAGTGAGGAGTTTCACCAGGGGGACGCAGCGTGTGGGAGGATCACGCTATTCCCCCCAGTTCCCCCTCCCCCCAAACACAACGCCTCACCCGACCAGAGGAGACGCTAGTGCAGCAACCGGGACACGTACCTACATCCGACTTCCCAGCCGCAGACATGGCCAAATGTGTCTGTAGGGACGCACGACCAAGCCGGAGGTAACACGAGGATTCGAACCGGCGATCCCCGTGCTGGTAGGCAACGGAATAGACCTCTACACTACCCGGACGCCCCCATACATAGATTTCTAAATAAATCAAATGGTCATTCAGTACCTCACCAAATTTTCAACCCCCCCCCCCCAGATTCCTTATTGACATCCAGTTAGAACAGGAGGAGGTCAGAGGTCAATATGTTGGAATGCCTATTCGGAATATACCTTGCTAAATATGATGACAGATTAAAAAAGACATTTACAACAAGTCACTCAAATCTTGCTGTTGCCTTTACTCATCGTCAGAGTGACACAGCATTTGCGGATTGTGAAAGAAGGGTGACTTGACATGTTGATTTGGTGGATTACCAATTGTCCATACTTTTTTCTTTTTTTTATGGTATACAAGTATTTTGTTAATTATTTTGTAACAGATGTGGCGACCCCTAACGGAGCAGCCAAATAGTAGTATACAAGTATTTTGTTATCTTTGCTTATTTAATTCACTCAATTATTATCATTATTATTATCGCTGTTGTTATTGTGATTGTTTTTGTTGTTAGCTATTAGGGGGAGACAATGGTTATCGGTGTCTTCCCCTTTAAATATACATATATATATATATATATATATATATTTGTTGAGCACTATCACTACCGTTGTTTCCTTTAACAAAGTTATATATACACGGTTTCCGGAAAAAAAAGTTATATATATATAGTATTGTGTGTTTTTGTTGAGTTGGGTGGGGTGGAAGGGGGGGTGGGGAAAAGAAAATACAAAAAATGGTGACCTGTAAACCCAGTATTGTGTTTATTATTTGCTTATGATTTTCACCAATAAAAACATATAGAAAAAAAAGAAGGGTGACTTTAGGTGGTCACCAACAGGAAGTGAAGCACATTTCAGTTGAGCAATCTGAATGCACCAACATCTAAATTTCATTAATCGAGCAATTCTTTTGCAATCTGAAATTCAGCCCAGCTCCTAGCAGTCTGGTAGATCTTTCAGATAAGCTGGTGACTTTCCTGTGGTAGAGGAAATGCAATTATCTACATAGCACACCGAACTTACACGGTAGAAGACTTGCTGCTGGAAGACTTGACTCCCACCACAGGGATTCTTCTGATGATAACGGACGAGTTCTTGGTGATGACGGCATCATCATCTGTGTACTCTGTGAAAGACAGAAACAGAGATAATGAGGCTTATTTGGAAAATGCTGACAAACATTACACAGAAAAAAAAAATCACATCCTGTTTACTGCACTTTGTTGTATTGGCGACCAGGCTTTTGCCATCAGGGCCCGTCAGCTGTGGAAGGCCCTACCCAAGGACCTCTAGCTAGAAATTTCAATATCATCTTTCAAATCACTTCTCTTGGAGTCTTCATCGTAGTGTATCTTTTTATCCCTTCACTTCTATTATATTATTATTGCTTTTATTAAGTTGCTCTTTTATGTTTAATGTCACTTTGAACTCTTGTTGATTTTATCACATTTTTGTAAAGCACTCTCTCTGCAAACTTCTTTTGAAAAGCGCTATACAAATAAAATATATCCTAATTTCTTATTCATTATCTTAGGCTCAACTGAATGATATTCTCACCCCACTATTTTAACCCACCTCACACCTCAGATTTAAAGGGCAAATATTAATAAGAGTAGATCTGAGGCCATCATGCAGGGTTGGGCAATAACTCAATATCCATCCATCCATTATCCAAACCGCTTATCCTGCTGTCAGGGTCACAGGGATGCTGGAGCCTATCCCAGCAGTCACTGGGTGGCAGGCAGGGAGACACCCTGGACAGGCCGCCAGGCCATCGAAGGGCATAACTCAATATTATCATTCACAATCTTTCGTGTGTGTGGTACTGTATCGGAATGAATTTTGGTTCGTCGTATCTTGATACAGTTTTGTCTAAATTTATAAGAATCTATGACCAAACATTTCTCACAGAATAAGCTCTGAAATATTTGAGGGAGTATTCTTTGAAAAACAGCTTTTTATATAAGAATTTGCCAAACGGTTCGATGTGACGAACCTTTGATTCGTATATATGGTATTTTTGCATATCTTGTAAGCAGATATACACAAACGTGTGTGCCTTGAGTGTGTGTGTGTGTGTGTGTATATATATATATATATATATATATATATATATAAATCATTGGGATAAAGTGTAATGCTACAGGGGTTTTGCCCATTCAGTAGGTTCATTTCCAGAAACACCAGGCACGGTCAACCATATGTCTTCAAGTGCCAAGAACACGCAGGTTTCCCCTCAAAACCAATCAGTATTTCAGGTGACTACACGCACACAAGTCAATCCATTTCTAGTTCCCAGTGAAATAATCCGGTTTAGTGGATGGTTGGGCAGCGAAATCTGTCTACTCTCGCCGCCTCATGACACATGGTTTGTCCGTCTGCTTCTGGACAAACTGCTGCCCTCATCAATCCACAGAGGTGACGCAACCACCAGACCAGACAGTCAGCTGCTGAAACTTGGCCACGTGTTCGTCAAGTTAATCGGAATGATCAAGGTGTCATTCAGCTGCACAGGGTGGAAAGTGGTCGTGTGGCCTTTCTAAACGTGTGTGTGTGTGTGCACGTTACCTTCTTTGGTCTGTGCGCTGGTTATCTGCAGGTCGCAGTCGGCGGCTCGGAGTCTCTCCCGTCCCATGATCTGCCTCTTCAGCTCCCTCAGCGTGATGTGCGGGCCGTCGAAAACCACCGTGTCGTACTTGAGTTTGGAGGAGAATTTGTAGTGTACGTGGGCCATACTGTCACACGACCAAGAGCCGGCAAACCCGCGGGCGACTCAACAACCGCTGACAAGGCGTTATAACCGGGCAACGTCAGCTCGGGACTTTTTCGCTGGGGGGGGCCAAGGCAAGTTGGTTAGCAGTTTAAGCTAGCTCGCTAGGCGGCGTTAGCCACCGACCGCACTGGAACTCAATGGGCTAGGCTAACAAACCCCGGGCGGGCTAATGTCGGTTAACGTCGCCGAAAACAAGGCGGCTCGGAGCCGGCGCAGCGGCGTCATTCGCCGCGTCGACGAACTAACGGCGGGGACTCGGTCTCTCCGGATCCAAATCAAACTTCTGGTTTCTCCCCCCCCCCTCTGGCCCCGTCCATGTTCGCCGGCCCGGAGCGCTGGTTTGACGGAGGACGCCAGCTGTTTCCACGACTCGTCATCACAATCGCGGCGTCATGCGCACCAGGTGCGCCGCCGCTACGGGATCCCGGGGGGGCCGCTTTTCCCGCGTAACGGCGACGTTTTACTTTTACGCTTATTTCGGGGAAGGGAAAAAAACAAAAAGGCTCGTATTCAAAGCGACGCACCGCCGAGTTCAGCGGTTTTGATACTGAATTCGAGCGTCACGTCGGGCGTCGTAGAGCGGTACGGTTGCCATGGTTACCACGTACAGTCGTCGTAGTAGGACGGCCACTACAGGTTATTTATGTCATAATAGTGCTATATATAAGAAGCAGTAGTATAGTTACTTTAAACAGGAAGTGTATATATTTATACTTTACGACTGCATTTACTTTATACCACCGAGTTCAGCGATTTTGAAAATGAATTTGAGCGTCACGTCGGCGTCGTAGAGCGGTACGGTTGCCATAGTTACCGCCATAGGCGTTTCTAGCCCATTTTTTGGGGGGGGTGCACCCCCTAAATTGAACCCCGGCACCCCTAAAATCGAAGACATTTTTTATTTTTTACTGTATGTCCATGTTTAATAAGCTGAAGAAATGTCAAAACCATATCCAGTATATGGTTTAAATGTAATATTTTAACAACAAAAATACAGCATCCCCCCATGCTTGGAAAATGGTTTGATCCCCCTCCCCCCAAATGTATCTTGCCTGGCCGGCCAGCACTCTGGGTGCTCTGCACCCCTAAAGCTCTGATCCTAGAGTTGCCCCTGGTTACCACGTAAAGTCGTCGTAGTAGTACGGCCACTACAGGTTATTTATGTCATAATAGTGCTATAAGAAGCAGTAGTATAGTTTCTTTAAACAGGAAGTGTATATATTTATACTTTACGACTGCATTTACTTTATACCACCGAGTTCAGCGTTTTTGAAAATAAATTCGAGCGTCACGTCGGCGTCGTAGAGCGGTACAGTTGCCATGGTTACCGCCATAGGCGTTTCTAGCCTATTTTTTTGGGGGGGGGGTGCAGCACCCCCCAAAAATATATATGTATAGACTAGAAGAACCCCGCTACAATGTAGCGGTTTGGTTCTCCACCCGTCTAAATCTCCCTCCTCTTCATCCTGCCAGCTAACCGCCTTCCCCCTGCCCCTAAACCCCCCCCAGTCCACCTGCCTCCCCCCAAATGCTCAGAATCATCTGAAATGCCGAGAAAAGTGGTTTTTAGCCATTTTTAGAAAATGCATATTTTGCATAATTATGCATAATTATTATAATTATTTTAATTTTCTGCTATTTTTCTGGTCCTCTCTGGAACAATACCTACCACCTCCAAAAAAAATGAGGATCATAAGTGCATTTTTGCAAAAATGCATTTATTTTGAATAATGCCAAGTCCCAGAAAAAAAAAATTCATAGGTGAAAAAATCAAAGATGCTCAGAATCATCTGAAATGCCGAGAAAAGTGTTTTTTTAAGCCATTTTAAGAAAAATGCATATTTCTGCATAATTAATTATGCATAATTTTAATTTTCTGCTATTTTTTTATAGGTGCCCCCGGTCATCCCCGATCACCTCCAAAAAGAATCAAGGCCCCAAGTGCTTTAGTTTGGCCGTTTATAGACTCTCACACAGACACACACCACACACCAGACACACGTGGTGACAATACAGGAGTAGATTGTATTTTTTCATATTTGCGCGAAATAAAGTTGAAAGTTGAAGTTGAGTTGAAACGAAATGTGCCCAAGTCAAATTCGACTCGACGAATTTCCCCCAGCCCACAAGCAGTGCAACATGCAGACAAAAACACATTCAAGAAGTACAACAGCACACATATTCAAACTAACACACACACACACACACACACACACACACACATACGTAAATTACTAATAAGACCCGTTAGCCCCTAGCTAACGGGTCTGACCCTTTAGCCGAGCGGTTAGCGATGTCGCCTTGTGGTGCAGTACACCCCGTATCGAATCCCGCACCGGGCAAGAAAATAACCGGTAACATGTATGTATATATAACTCACTGTCCAAGGGAACAAACGCCAGCCAGGATGACTGTCGGAACCGCCGGTCTGCATGGGCTGGCAGTTAGCCTAGCCTGCCCCGCTACCGCGTCCTATCAGACCGCCCTCGGTGTTACTTCCTCGGGTGCAGCTCCGGGCAAGGCCGCGGGCCCTGGGGCAACAGCGCAGCGGACCAAGCTCTTCCAGCGGATCCAGCGCCGGCTCTTCCAGCCGATCCAGCGCCGGCTCTCCCAGCCAATCCAGCGCCAGCTCTCCCAGCCGATCCAGCGCCGGCTCTTCCAGCCGATCCAGCGCCGGCTCTTCCAGCCAACAAACGAAGACAAAAACTTAGACGTGGACAAAGACACTGCGTACACGGTACTGGGTGAGGCCGCCGCAAATGTGAATTTGCGCCGCCATCTTCCTGTAATGATCTGTGCCCTCTGGCTATGTTAACTTATAACATTAATAAAGCAAGGACGACTTCTCTCGTGCTGGGTGTTTATTCACCGACCGGATTCCGACTGACGTTGTTACGTACATCACGTGACTTTGTTGTGGCGCTACGGAAAGCCGTAAGGGACATTAGCAAATCAAATATTACTAGCAAATATTACATCTCCCTTTTTCTGAAAAGTGCTGCTTTCTCTGCAGAGATACAGACCACGTTGAGCACGTTTATAAACGAATACAATCTTAATAAGAAAGAATATGAAAATGGAACTCTTATATAACTGGACTGCAACAAAGTAGTGTAAAACATTTCCTTCCCTGTCTAAATGTGACACCGTAATAACATTTCATTTTTTTTTTTTTTTTTTTTTTTTTTTTACATTCATAAGTCAAGGATTTGTCTTGGTTTGACCGTGCGACCTGACCTCGTGGTGTAACCAGGCTGTGTGTCTGGTTGTCGCTGATTGTTCGTGTCTGGAGGTTCAGCATGCTCTTGCTGATGGGCTTGTGTGTTGTTGTTAGCGCTGGTAACAGTCTGCTGTGAAGTGTGTGTGTGTGTAGTGTGAGTGTTCACTCTGCTTTGTCGCAGGTGTTGACGGTTGCGTCGGTAGATCTGACCTTCTTTGGTTTGGATGTGGTAGCTCCTGTCTGTGTTCGCTGGTCTTTCCACAGTTGCAGGTCTCCAGGATCCATCCTCCTGCCGGAAGCGGATTGGTGTGCCTGCGGGCAGGTGGGGCAGAGGTTTGGCTGTTCGGTTGTAGTATGCCTGCTGGCGCTGTTGACATACCTCTCTCCTTTTGTGAACATCCTCCTGACTGGCGATCTGTGGCTGCAGGTGTTTTGCTGTTGATGGGAGAATGGACCGCAGCCTCCGACTCATCAGTAGCTGTGCCGGTGATTTCAGGTTGTCCACCGGTGTGTTGCGATACTCCAGTAAGCTCATGTAGGGGTCTTTGTTCTCAGCTTTGGCTTTGTCCAGGATGCGTTTGGCCGTCTGGACAGTCTTCTCGGAGAGGCCGTTGCTCTGTGGGTAGTGGGGGCTTGTGGTGGTGTGTGAGAAACCCCATGTCTGTGAGAAGTTGCGGAACTCACCAGAGCTGTAGCACGGACCGTTGTCGCTGATGATAGTCTCGGGGATTCCGTGTCGAGCCATTGCTGCTTTCAGCTTCATGATGACGGCAGATGAGGTGCAGCTGTAAAGTCTCTCTAGCTCGAAGAATCTGGAGTAGTATTCCACAGTGACTATGAAGTCCTGTGAGTTCCATGTGAATAGGTCTGTGCCTATCACTTGCCACGGCCGCTCGGGTATGGCGTGTGACATCATTGGTTCCTTTGCATTTGCGCTGCGCCGTTCTTGGCATATGCTGCAGTCTGCTACCGCATCCTCGATCTGTTTCCCCATGCCAGGCCAGAACAGTAAGTCTCTTGCTCGGCATTTGCTTTTTTCCACGCCAAGGTGGCTGGCATGGATGCGCTGTATCATGTCCTTGCGAAGCTTTTGGGGGACAATGATTCTCTCACCTTTGAACAGGATACCGTCCATTTCTGAGATTTCTGCTCTGTGGTTCCAGTATTCCTGGATGCTGGGCGGGCACTTTTTCTTTGTGTCTGGCCAGCCAGTGAGTGTGGCTCGTCTGAGTGCGGTGAGCTGTGGATCTTGCGCTGTTTCCTGCTTGATTTCTGTGAGTCTTGTGTCGCTCACAGGGATGTTGCTGAGGACTGTGTGCACTTGGGCCTCCATCCCTTCCTGTAGGTCACTGTCGTGGTGTTCTATTGACTTGCGTGACAGTGTGTCGGCCACCGGTATGTCCTTACCGGGGCGGTGGATGATTTGGATGTCGTATTTTTGGAGCGCCAGGATCATCCGTTGCAGCCGGGGTGGTGCTGCTGCCAGTGGCTTTTTTAGTATTGCCTCCAGAGGCTTGTGGTCTGACTCCACAATCACTTTTCGTCCATACATGTACTCGTGGAACCTCTTGCAGCCGAAGACCACAGCGTAGAGCTCCTTCTCTATCTGTGCGTAGTTTTCTTCAGTGCTGTTGAGTGACTTGGACGCATAGGCAATTGGTTTGCCATCTTGGAGCATGACAGCCCCAAGGCCACTTTTGGATGCATCCACTTGGAGTCGCAGCTCTTTCTGCGGGTCGAAATATGAGAGTACTGGACCTGGGTGCTGTGTAATGAGATTCTTCATCTCTTGGAACGCCTTGTCGTGGACTGCATCCCACACAAACTCACTGTCCTGTTTCAGAAGCTGTCTGAGGGGTGAGTTTATCTGTGAGAGGTGTGGAGCAAATCTGGCGAGGTAGTTGATCATGCCGAGGACTGTCTCCAGCTCTGCTTTGTTCTGTGGGGGTTGCATGTCCTTGACCGCCTTCACCTTGTGTGGGTCTGGTTTGATGCCTTCGTGTGAGAGCGTGTGGCCGAAGTAGCTTACCTCGGACACGCATATGTGACACTTGTCGGGGTTGAGCCTCACCCCTCGCTCCCTTGTGCGCTTCAGCATCGCTCTGAGACGCTGGTCATGTTCCTCTTTAGTCTTGCCGAACACTAGTATATCGTCCACTATGGCCGTCACACCGTCCAATCCTTCATATGTTTCATCCACGCGTCTCTGGAACTCGTCTTGAGCGGACACGATTCCGAATGGCAGTCTGAGGAAACGATACCTGCCAAACACTGTGTTAAATGTCGTCAACATTGAGGATTCAGTGCTCAGTTTGATGGCCCAATAGCCTGACCGCGCGTCTAACACGCTAAAGTACTCAGCTCCAGCGAGCTTTGTGGTGGCGTCCTCCAGCGTGGGGAGGGGGTAGTGAGGTCGTTGTATCACTTTGTTAAGAGCTCTGGGGTCTAAACACACTCTAAGTTTGCCTGTCTTTGGCTTCTCAACAATGACGAGTGCGTTCACCCATTCTGTGGGTTCTGTTACCTTACAGATTATGCCGCCTTTCTCCATGCTGTCAAGCTCGTCCCTCAGTTTGCTGCGTAGGGCGATGGGGATTCTGCGTGGCGGGCAGACGACCGGCGTTGCATCTGGTGTGACGCGGAAGGTGCACTCGCCTGGGAACTCTCCTATTCCCTGGAAAACATCTGCATACTCATCCATTATGCTCTGTGATGCAACATTGTTTTCCTCGCTCACAGCCATCACTATTTTTACCAAGTTTAGGTCACGGCATGTTTTCATTGCCATGACTGGTGGGGCGTTTGTGTCAATGACGTAAAAGTCCAGCATCATTGCATTGTCTCTGTACTTACATTTGAGTTTGCATGTGCCTTTCACGCTCAGCGCGCCTCCTCCATATTCAGTGAGTCTGTGTATTGCTGGTTTCAGTGTCACATTTTTGAACAGCGCCTGGAACAGGTTGGTGGGAATAGTATTGGCCTGTGCCCCAGTGTCTAGTTTAAACTTTACCTTCTGTGGAGGTGTGCCAATTCCAACCTCTACGTAAGCCTGCTCGTTGCTTTTTCCGTTGTTCTCTATTGAGATGCAGTCTATGTACAGCTCTGTCTGTTCTCCCACAGCGGTGCTCTCCACTGTAATGTTGTCGAAGTACAGTTCTTCCTGTTCTCTGTCAGTGGTGCACTCTTCTGGGTTCTCTCCGACGGCATGTACTGTGCCGCGGTAGTACTTTGTCTGTCCCTGGGAGCTAGACTTGCATACTTTAGCAAAATGATTGAGCTTCTTGCATTTAATGCATTGTTTACCCTTAGCTGGGCAAGTGGCTTTAGCGCCGTGTAGCCCTCCACAATAGCTACACGCCCTAGCGGCGGTGCTAACGTTACCCTCCCTTTGTCTGAAGTTAGCGTTAGCTGCTTTGGGTGCGTTCGGTTTGTAAGTCTTTCTGCCTATTGCGTGCACCGTTTCATGTGTGCTGCCCTGGCCCATAGACTTTAGCTGTTGCTTTGCTAGCTCGTGTGAGCGGGCTACATCTATGGCCTTTTCTAGCGTTAGCTCAGCTCCCTGGCTAAGTAGCTTTTCTCTCACTCTGGGTGAGTTGGTGGCAAACACGATGCGGTCCCTGACCATCTCGTCGGCATTTGGGTAGCCACAGTCTTTGACTAGGAGCTTTAGTTCAGTTACAAATTGTTCGAAGGATTCACTCTCTCCCTGCATCTTTTCATGAAATTTATATCTGGCATAAATCGGGTTTGCTTTGGGGGTGATGTACTCAGTGTACTTATCGTAGTACGTTTCTAGCTTCTTGGCTTGTTCTCCGCTGAGTGTCCAAGTGTTGTGCACATCGCGCCCTTTTTCCCCTATCCAGAGCAGGAGGTAGCTGCATTTCTCCTCTTCATTCTTCCCGCGCAGGGGGCCCGTGAACATTAGCTCCGTTGTTTGTCGAAATCGTCTCCATGCTTCAGGTAAGTTCGCCGATTCCCAGTCCATCCGTGGAGCTGGAACGCCGTACGAATCCATATTGGGTATTTAAACTCCGCTACTCTGACACCATGTAATGATCTGTGCCCTCTGGCTATGTTAACTTATAACATTAATAAAGCAAGGACGACTTCTCTCGTGCTGGGTGTTTATTCACCGACCGGATTCCGACTGACGTTGTTACGTACATCACGTGACTTTGTTGTGGCGCTACGGAAAGCCGTAAGGGACATTAGCAAATCAAATATTACTAGCAAATATTACACTTCCCACACCGGTACTAGGTGAAGCCGCTGCAAACGTCCGCCATCTTCCCACACCGGAAGCGGAAGCTCATGTCATGGTAGCTAGCGCTATGTGAAGTAGTAGTAGTAGTTGCTGCATAGTAATACACCGGTCAACACAATTTTTCTCGCATGGGGTTTTTCAGCGGATTCCAGCTAACTTTTGGGTGCTGAATCCAAATCTGGCCTTAGTTTTTGCCTATCACAACAGGTTTTTGAACTATGAGAAATCATTATTTCTTGAGAAAACAGCAATTTTACACTCGGAAGTTAAAAAACGCCGTTGCATTAGAAGATCGATAGATGCCAAACTGATTACAATGAATAAATAAACACTCAGCCTAGCATGACATTACTTAGGAAATGAATAGGGGTCAATTTTATCCCCACCAAGAGTGCCAGACTAGATGGCCAACTTTTGTAAAATCCTGAATAAGGAAGGAGCATACAGATAGCACAAAAACTTGACGTGATAGAGCAAATCTGAGCTCAGATTTGGATTCAGCAGCCCAAAATTAGCCAAAAACAGTTTCCAAAGTCCATGCAAGAAAAAAAAACTATATTTTTGTAGACCAGTGATATCATAGCCAAGAGTGCATGCCATGTTGAGTACATCAACTGTACTTGTGTTTTAGGTCATCAATAGGTGCTGAATATGATAAAGTATAAAGTGAATTTAGATTGGCACATGTCAGTATAACAGACATATCATCATAAGAGCACTGCAGGTGGAAGGAGGACACAGCAGGAGACACTTATGACAGTGGTGTGTCAGTAAGGACACAACAGCAACTGCCAGCGCCAATGGTTCATAGTAGCATTAAGGTGCCAAATGATAGTTTGAAAAATCTTGCGTAGAACCAAACCATTTAAGGTTTAAAGTAGGCCTGGAAGAAGCAAGTTTTAGGCCTTTTTTTGAAGGAAAAGTGAGTCATTATCCCTTTTGAAGACCGGGACTTCATTCAACTGTTTTGGGGCCAGGAGAAAGAAAAGTCTGGACCTCTAACTGGTCACTTTTGTCCTTACTCCTAAATCCATATTTTAGATTCAAATTACATTCAATAAAAAAATGTTAAAAATTTACAACAGGTGTTGTCTACATGTGTAACTTTCCATGAGTTTATTTAGTTATATACTTATGAGCCATATAGTACATGATTTGTTGTCCTATAAATATGAGCTGTGGAATATTTATGACGTTCACTCTCATAATTGCCTTTTTTGAGTTGTTAAATCCACAAAGGAGATAAAATCCTTTATTCTGAGGCAGGGTATTCATGTTCCGGTGCTGGTCATGATAAGCCTGTTGGTTACCATTCACACCACTAGATGGCAAGCGCGCACCATAAGTAGCCTCTGCTCCATCCTGGCCCGTCAGTTCTCTTACGATTCCTCGGCTTTCCATAGGTATTTCTAAAAAAAAAAACAGTTCTCAGCTCTGAAATCACAATTCCACGAGGTACACTAGATAAAAACACCCCTTTGTCAAATAAAATGGATTAATCCTTGACGAGGTGGGTCGAGGTTCGAATCCCCGTGTTACCTCCGGCTTGGTCGGGCGTCCCTACAGGCACAATTGGCCATGTCTGCGGGTGGGAAGCCGGATGTGGGTATGTGTCCTGGTCGCTGCACTAGCGCCTCCTCTGGTCGGGGGGGGAGGGTTACTGGGGGGACTAGCGTGATCCTCCCACGCGCTACGTCTCCCTGGTGAAACTCCTCACTGTCAGGTGAAAAAAAAGCGGCTGGCACTAGCGCCTCCTCTGGTCGGGCGGGGAGCCTGTTCGGGGGGGGGGGTTACTGGGGGGGAATAGCGTGATCCTCCCACGCGCTACGTCCCCCTGGTGAAATTCCTCACTGTCAGGTGAAAAAAAAGCGGCTGGCGACCCCACATGTATGGGAGGAGGCATGTGGCAGTCTGCAGCCCTCCCCGCATCGGCAGAGGGGGGTGGAGCAGCGACCGGGACGACAAAAAAGAAAAAGAAAAAATTGTGCAGCATGGAGTCCCTGTGATCACTCGTGTTTAAGTTATCAAACTATATTTTGTCTTCCAAGAGTCACACGTTTATTTGTCACGTGCTTCACGCACAAGCACAACGAGTCGTGACGTCAGCGACTGAGATTGAGTCAGCCTCCCCCCCTCCCTCCCCCCGTCTCGATCGTTGCTCCACCCCCTCTTGCCGACTCGGGGAGGGCTGCAGACTACCACGTGCCTCCTCCGATACAGGTGGAGGCCGCTTCTTGTCACCTGACAGTGAGGAGTTTCGGCAGGGGGACGCAGCGCGGAGGAGGAGGGTCATAAGTTTTGACTGTGAACCATGGGAGGAAAGGAGGAAAGACATGACAAACCTTGAAAAGAAAGGGGACAAAGTGTGTGTTTGTGGGGGAGAGAGAGAGAGGGGGGGGAGAGAGAGAGAGAGAGAGAGGGGGGGAGAGAAAGAGGGGGAGAGAGAGAGATTTTTTTTATTTTACAGAACCCTTCATTAAGCAATTGGTACACAGACAAAAGAAAATTAACTACAATAGTGCAAGTAAAAACAAAGCAAGAGAGGCAAGATGGAGATGGTTTGGACATGTGTGGAGGAGAGATGCTGGGTATACTGGGAGAAGGATGCTGAGTATGGAGCTGCCAGGGAAGAGGAGAAGAGGAAGGCCAAAGAGGAGGTTTATGGATGTGGTGAGGGAGGGCATGCAGGTGGCTGGTGTGACAGAGGAAGATGCAGAGGACAGGAAGAGATGGAAATGGATGATCCGCTGTGGCGCCCCCTAACGGGAGCAGCCGAAAGTAGTAGTAGTCGTGCAAGTAAAAACAAAAAACAAAAAAGAAAGATACGCCAACAGTACAGCCAGGGCTTTCCCTCGTTAAACCAATTAGGAAGAGGAGACCAGGTCTTCATCATCTCCCGCTGAGCAAAATACTACCCCTATTGCCCATTTAAGGCTGAAAGCCTCTAGATTGTCTACCATTTCGCAGTAGGCGTGCTCCACCCTGAGCTGAGCCTTCAGCAGTCCTGTAAGAAGCTGCACAGGGTCCACATAGCCCACCACCTTGGACCCGGTTCTTACGGCTCAGCCAGGTGGCTAATTTGGCAGTAGCTGATATGAAGTTTATAAGCATGGACCATATAGAAACAACTGAAAAGAAAAAGCCCCCCCCCCCCAGTCCAAAATCCAACCCCTTACCAACTCAAATATACCCACCAATGTAGGACACTGGACAAATAAATGCATTAAGAGTTTCACACTGTGAACAAAAAAGACACGCCTCCCTTTGATCAGGATCCAGGTGCGTTCTGTGTCTGTTCGTGGCTATCGCTCCATGCACAATCCTACGCCGGAGGTCAGCTGACCGTTTATCAACCGGTAGCTTGTACAGGGACCGCCAGCAGCCTTTCGGGGAAGAGCCTTGGCCAAAAAAAAACTCAGTCCACATCGAGGCTTTCATGGCCTACAGAGACTGAAAACGCCTCACCTTCACACACAGGATGTAAGTTGCCTTTTTTTCCAGGTCCTCAAACCTATCCGGCCATGGGGTCGTCAAAGAAAGGAATTGGCCTTCCACCTCCTGCCACTCCCCCACATTAGGAGAGACAGTCAGCTGTGGAATGCTATATTCCACATCCTCCTCCTACTGGCCAGCTATCTCGTGGTTCTCCATCAGAAATGTCCTCAGGTATTCTGGAGGCGACGCACATGCCTCCTCGATGTTATGATTCAACCACCTGGGTCTGATGTCGGTGCGTTGTTGCAGGGCCCCAGCGGGCGTCAGCAGATGTCCCAGCTTCACACATCCGGCCTCTTTCAGAGAAAGGCTTATGCTGGGGTCCACGGTGGTGTAGCGGTCTAAGCATCAGCTTTGAGTCGATGCAGTTGCCCACTGGGGACCGGGGTTCGTGCCTCGGTCTCGTCAGATCCGACTATGGCCAGACTCGACGAAGCAGCAATAATTGGCAACGCTGTCTTCGGGAGGGGGGCGGAGTTGGCTTGTGTTCATCACACGAATGTGTCTCTGTGTGTGTCGGAAAAAGCAGTGATTCGGCCTGGATTCTCCTTGTCACGAAAGTGGCGAGGCGTCTCCTTCAAGACTGCCGGCCGGAGAGATGCAGTTGGTGAGCGCATGCAGTATGAGAGTGGGTGTTTGAACTAAAATAGGGAGCGATTGGCCACTAAATTGGGTGAGAAAAGGGACAAATCAGAATTATTTTTTTTCAATAAAAAAATAAAGTCTTATGCTGGCTGAGGACAGGGTCCGGGCCTGTATAAAGCTGTTGCAAAACAGAGGCTCCTCAAACAGCCACGGACCAGCCATAGCAGCAGGCTCCCTGGAGGCCTTCGGGATCTTCCATGCATCCAGGACAGAGGTGTAGAAAGGCAACAGGCCTGTCAGATCTGCCTTCTCCAGCCTCAGCAGAAACAGTTGCTTACTGTATCCCAGATGACCAGCGGTCCACAGGATGAGCTTGGCTGTATCTAGCCACCGCACACCCCAGTGGTAAAGCGGTCTCTGTGCAGTCTAAAGCCCATCGCCTGAGAGGTTATGTCCACAAGACCCTGTCCTCCTTCGTCCACTGGGAAGTATAAGGCAGGGGCTCGGACCCATTGCTGCCCTGACCAGAAAAAGTCCACTATGGCCTGCTGAATGTCTTCAATCAGGCCTCTTGGTGGAACAATCAGTCTGTGCCACAGTGTCGAAGCAACCAAGTTATTGGCAACCAAAACTTAACCGCTATATGGCAGCTGGGGTAGCAACCATTTCCATTTAGACAACTTGGCACACATTTTCTCCATCACACCCCGTCAATTCCGCCTCTGATAATACTCTGTGCCTAAAAATACTCCCAACACCTTCATCTCTCTTCTCTCCCACTGCAGACCTGCAGGCAGACTTGGTGCTGCCCTCTCTCTCCGCTGTAAGGCCTCATTCTTTGCCCAGTTTACTTTTGCTGATGAAGCCTTCTGATACAAGCCCCGGCTGTCCTGTAGTGCCTCCACGTCCCCCGGATCACTGACAAACACATTTAAATCATCCGCGTAGGCAGAAACTATCAAAGGTAGGTTGCGTTGTGTGCCTGACAGTGAAAGCCGCTGAGACGGCTTCTCAGCCTGCACAGCAGAGGTTCAATAGCCAGACTGTAAAGCTGCCCTGAGATGGGACAACCCTGCCTTATCCCCCTCTGCACAGGGATTGGCTGGCTCAACCCTCCCCCAACCTTCACCAAACACTTAGAACCACTGTGCAATAACCCCAGCCATGATACAAAATGGTCACCAAAACCAAAAGCCTTAAGTACTGAAAACAAATAGCCACGGTACACCCTGTCAAATTCTTTTTCTTGTTTTAAGGAGAGAATGCCAGTGTCAAGATCATAAAGTTTACTACATAGGTCAGTCACATCTCGAAAAAGATTGTCCATTATTGTTCTGCCCTGTACACAGTATGTTTGGTCCATATGAACATGTATACCCAGATAGTCTCAGTCTGTTTGACAGTGCTCTGGAAAGCACTTCATAGTCCGAGCATAAAAGGGCCATTGGCCTCCAGTTTTTCAGCAAAGCTAAATGTTCGGTAACACTTTAGTATGGGGAACATATTCTAAGTAACAAAAACTTAATTTACAGTAATTTAACACTATTAACACTTGTAGTTTTGTGTTTTGTTATGTAAGAACAGACCATATTCATTAAGTGTTAGTAAGGGAGAATAACTCTTCTTGTGCTACTACCACCTTATAAAGTCCATACTAAGCAAGCATATTGAGATGGTACTACTAATAAGCATAGTTAATGGCTTACTGGTTGTATAATAAGGCCATGCAGAATAAGGCATTAATGAGTATGTAATAATGACCAATTAAGAGCCAACATGTTGCTAATTTGCATGCTAATAAGCACCTAATTAATGGTGACTACGTTCCCCATACTAAAGTGTTACCAAATGTTCCTTTTTAGGAAGCAGGGAGAGAACTGCCCTTCTACAAGAGACATCCATCGTCCTTGTACGGAAGCACTCCAAGAGCACTTCATGCAGGTCAAGTCCAACAGAACACCAGAAGTCAGTGGTGAGCCCATCTATTCCTGGAGCCTGTCCTGAAGCCATCTGACCAACAGCTACAGTCAGCTCCTCCAAGTGGAGTTCCTCTGCCCATAGGACAGATGGAGAATACAGAGGAAAATCTGAAAAAAGGGACAGCAAACAATTCAAACTCCACGCCTCTCCCACATTCACCATCCCCACTCACGCTTATACACCCAAACTCCCAGCATGCAGTGCAGAGCGAGAGTATACACACACACACACACACACACACACACACACACACACACACACACACACAAATATGCATGCAGGCACACACAATATGCACGCAATGTGTTAGCTCTGGGTGTTGATGTGTTTGTGTTGCCATAGGTATCTGGGGGTTTCTATGGGTTTCTGGAGACGCTGTGATGTCACAGGGAAGCTGGAAGTGCCTAGCTTGATAAGGACTGCGAGATGATTGGCTGGCCTATTCAGAGAGAGAGAGCGAGAGAGAGAACGATGGACGGATGAGAGAGAGGTGCATAGAAAGTGGATGATTTGAGAGAGGAATATTTAACGATGTGTTTTGCACTCTCAACCATCCCACCCCATTCTCTCTCTCTCTCTCTCTCTCTCTCTCTCTCTCTCTCTCTCTCTCTCTCTCTCTCTCTCTCTCTCTCTCTCTCGCTCGCTCTCTCTCTCTCCTGCCTGCTCTGCTCAGGGGAGGGATTTGCCCTATCTTCCCTGGCTTAGTGCACTATTATGAAAGCAGTGGGAGGATGGAGAGAGACTCGGGGAGAGAGAGAGATACAGGGAGGGAGGAACAGTTTGGCGGAAAGAGACAGGAAGAGAGAGAGAGAGAGCGAACAGAGAAAGGAAAGCTGCAATAGAACGAGGGGAAGAGAGGTAGTGGTTGAATGGAACAGATGATAAAAGAGAAACAGCTGCTGCTTTTAAAACTGATGTTCTTATCATGATCTGATACAGGACGTATTCAGAGAGTCAGCCATCAAAGAGCTGGTTCCGAACATTTACATCCACTGCTGTGTGTGTGTGTGTGTGTGTGTGTGTGTGTTACATGTCTGTCAAATATATGTGTTACACGTATCTGTTAAGCAAAGTGTGTATTTGTAAGTACGTGCACACACAATGTAGAAATGGGAGAGTATGTCCATACCCAGACAGCAAAATTGCTGTGGCCTGGACCCGTCCCACACCCAACTTCCATCTTTCTTTCATCCGGCCCACATACCGCGTGGAATGATGGCACTTGGGCGGTCCGCTCCTGCTTGCCAGATCTGGGCCAGAACCAAGCCATAGCAATGCTGCATGTGCCACATATGTGCCAAAGGTGGTCCGTATTTGTTTTGTGATATTTGGGCCATATTTACCATTTACCACACGGGGCCACTTCAGGGTCACATCCAGATCACATGTTGCCTAGAGCACTGCATCTTTGCCAAAAAAGGCCCACATTTGATTTGACAGAATTTGGGCCATATTTGCTGTTATACATGTGGGCCACTTCAGGCTCACATCCACTTTGTCAGGGCCAGAAGAAGGCCACCTGTGCTGCAGCACTGCCTGAAGTGGCCCACATCCGGATGCTGTCTGGGCATACAGTATTCGTGACTTTGTGAGCATGCGTTTGTGACATGTGTAAGGGCACTGGTCTAATAATGTGTGCGCTTGCAGACATGCCAAGATGATGTTTGTGATGGAAGACTGATGTTGAAGGAGTGCTGGCATATGTCTCGTGTTAGCATGTGTGTATGTTGCAGAGAGAGAGAGAGAGAGAGAGAGAGAGAGAGAGAGAGAGAGAGAGAGAGAGAGAGAGAGAGAGAGAGAGAGAGAGAGTGCCACATGCATGATGCACATGCACACGTTAGTATTTCCATACTGTATGAATTCCACAGTTTGATGAATTCAGCCCAAGCAGCGTTGATTCCTAGTAGAAGCCTGACTAAATGCCTGGTGGACTGGCTGATGCTACCTGAATTAATTAGTGGGTAATTTCTAAACATCTACTACTTTTGGAAGGAGTATGCATGACTGACTGTGTGAGAACGGCCAGATGGTTAAATAATAACTGACTACTGAACTCACCGGGTAAAGGATAGTCCCTTTTTTTATCACAACCCGGGTCTTATTTTCATATTTTTTTATTTTAAAAATTTAAAATGTTTAATTATTAATTTTTATTTAAAAAAACGTTTAGTTTTTAATTTTTTTAATGTTTAATTTTTTCTTAATTAATTTTTTTTCTTATTTTCATAGTTTTTTTATTTTTACATTTTAAAAATTTTAATTATTAATTTTTATTTTTTTTAAAAAGTTTCGTTTTTAATGTTTAATTTTTCTTTTAATTACATTTTTTTTTTCTTATTTTCATAGTTTTTGCCAGCATAAATATCGGTTCTGATGTCATTTTACTCACCGGCTTGATTTTGGAGATCGTGGACTCGGGACCACCGCAGGACCCAGCTTTACAACCCCAGCTTTACACCTGCAGTTTCATTATTTACTTCTGTCCTCTCTCGTTGGTTGTGAAGCACCTTTAACGCTGACTTTTATTGTGTTTTTTCTGCTTGTGATTGTTTTGACTGACTTCTTTCTAATGCATGGCACCTTGAGCTGCATGCCATGTATAAAAGGTGTTAAATAAAGTTTATCATAATAATAATAATTATTATTATTATTATATTCCATGTACTTTTCCTGTTCTGTGCAGATTTGTATGTTTTTACTTTTAAGTTTGACTGGTTGATGGATGGATGGATGGATGGATGGATGGATGGATGGACAAATGGACCGTCAGTTTATCAGGACAGCCATTATATCTTTTTACTTCCACTTTCACAACCAATTTGTCTTCTATGTCTTCTTTCAAGCTCACCAGTGACTAGCTTATTGGCCATAACCACTGCACACTTTCACATTTCTTATCTGTCATCCTCCATCCCTCTCTCCTTCCCTTCCCTCCTTGTCACATCCCTATCATGCTTCTCAGGCCCCATCCACCCATCCATCCACCCATCCATCGATCCATCCATCGATCCATTCCATCCATCCATCCATCCCTTTTCCAGTCTCCTTTAGCTTTTCTCGTCCCCGTATTTTCACACTCTCCTGATCATCCATCTTGACCTCCCCCCCTCCTCCCTCCCCTCCCCCTCGCTCTCTCCTTGTCTCTTTCTGCTTGAGTAGTCTTTGCAGCTGAAAGCATTTTTTTTTCACGCTGCAGATGGCCATAGTGTCGCCCTACTCAAGAAACACACACATACACACACACACACACACACACACACACACACACACACACACACACACACACACAGTTGAGACTGCTCTCTGGCAGCTGTGGTGTGTGAGAGTGGTCGCCTCGAAGACTCAGCTGTCCGGGGGAAAGGGATCTGACTGTAAGCCAGCGTGACCCCCCGGACCGATGTTTTATTCATTCACCGATTCGTGTATCTGAGTTCTGACTGTGTGAAGGTGATTAAAATCGGGTACAACTGTTCTTAATAAAACTGATTAATGAGGCGTAAAACAAAAGGGTCACCCCGCTACCGAAACACGAAACAGGAAGAAGCGGCTGTCACTCCCAAATTGATTGACAGGTCTGTTAATACGATGGCTAACACTAAGAAACGACTAAATCCGAGTTTCTAATGTTTTCCGGCGCTGTAAACGGTTTGTTCGCATCGCTCATGGTTGTGCAGGTTGGAGTAAAACAGACCTATACTTTCAGTTACCATCGGCGTGGGAAGATGGCGGCATGAATTTATGTTTGCGGCGGCCTTACCCAGTACCGTCCATGCAGTGTCTTTGTCCACGTCTGTCCACGTCTTCATTTCATGGCTGCGAGAGCTTGGTCTGCTGCATCCAGTGGGCCCAGGGACCACGGCCCTGCCTGGAGCTGGGCCCAAAGAGGAAACACTGAGGGCGGCCTGACAGGACGCGGAAGCGCAACAGGCTAAGCTAACTGCTAGTCCATGCAGACCGGCAGTACCAGTAACACCGAGGGCGGTCTGGCGGCGGCCTCGCCTGGCCTTGACTGTGTTTTTGGTGTCATTGTGTGGAGTGCGGGGAGGTGTGTTGAAGGTGTCTGGATGGGAGAGCTGGCACTGGATCGTCTGCGAGAGCCTGGTCTGCTGCATCCAGTGGGCCCAGGGACCACGGCCCTGCCTGGAGCTGTGCCCAAAGAGGAAACACTGAGGGCGGTCTGAAAGGATGCAGAAGTGGGGCAGGCTAAGCTAACCACTAGCCGATGCAGACCGGCAGTTCCAGTAACACCGAGGGCGGTCTGGCGGCGGCCTCGCCTGGCCTTGACTGTGTTGAAGGTGTCATTGTGTGGAGGGCGGGGAGGTGTGTTGAAGGTGTCTGGCTGGGAGAGCGGGCACTGGATCGTCTGCGAGAGCCTGGTGTGCTGCATCCAGTGGGGCCAGGGACCACGGTCCTGCCTGGAGCTGCGCCCCAGGAGGAAACACCGAAGGCGGCCTGACAGGATGCAGAAGTGGGGCAGGCTAAGCTAACCACTAGCCGATGCAGACCGGCGGTCATCCCGGCGTTTGCTCTCTCGGACAGTGTTTTTTGTAGTTTGTATATATGTGTGTTCTTGTGGTTTTTCCACATGTGTTTTTGTCTTTGTGTTGCGCTGCTGTGGGCTGGGGGAACGATATTTCGTTTCATTTCATGTGCCGCAAGTACATGAAATGAAACAAAAAGTGTACATGACAAATAAAGTGTTCCTGATCCCTGAGAATGTTTATTTTTCATCTCCAACTCTTGACATATGTATGTAAATATACCTACATGTTATTACATGTTATAACTCAAACTCTTGACATATGCATGTAAATATACCTACATGTTATTACATGTTATAACTCAAACTCTTGACATATGTATGTAAATATACCTACATGTCATTACATGTTATAACTCAAACTCTTGACATATGCATGTAAATATACCTACATGTTATTACATGTTATAACTCATACTCTTGACATATGCATGTAAATATGCCTACATGCTATTACATGTTATAACTCAAACTCTTGACATATGCATGTAAATATGCCTACATGTTATTACGTTATAACTCAAACTCGTGA